>NW_016107344.1:10903574-10907758 GCF_001604975.1 Cebus imitator
AAAAAAAAAAAAAAAAAAAAGAAAATGGAAAGAAATTATTTAAAATACAGTTTATAAAAGTAGAAATAAAAAGTATCAAAAAGTGGTATATGAAAAGCTTTTCTTTAAAAGGAACCCTAGGAACAATATACTTTTAGTTTTAAAAAGAATCACTTTTTATTTCCATTTCATTCACGATGGTTGCTTTTCTTTGACTTTTAGAGTACTAACTGCTGTTTAAGTACTAAGTGTAAGCACTAAGTTACTACTAGTGTAAATGCTAAAAACAGATTCTTACCTATTCACTCACCAAAAGGAACAAACAAAGCAAAACTGTATAGGACAGTTAAATTAACGACAAAACATCTCCCAGTATGTACATTTAAAAGAAAACCTTATTTCTTGTCCACTACCTTTCCTTTTACTCCCCCTTGGTTACAGAAAAGAGGTAGAATGATAATATGGTAACATAACTCTGAACGACTGAGTTACTTAAGTCCCTAGCTGATAAAGTCAGTCAGCAAGTACAGTTGCTTTGACCTGCATTTTGTAAACATAATTAGTCAGAAAATTTAGGGTCAACACTATTCAACGATTCATTTAGCTTAACATTCTTGAACATTAAGCCCAAAGGAGTAAGAATCAAACAGTTAAATGCAAAGTAAATATCCTGCCACTGATGATAAAAATTTCCTAAATATACTGAGACTGTTCAAGTGATCAAATGGCGCAGAACACAAATTCAGCACAATATATTGAAAATAATTTATCAAATTCCCAAAGACAAATTCACATCTCTTGCATATACTACTAGTAAAGGTAAAGTTTACAAATCAATTTACAAATAAAAACCATTAAAGTTTTCCTCTAGATTTTATACCTCTTTTTAAGCGACAATTATAGAAAAAATGAACTAAAACTGAACGAGTTAATTCACAAACCTGAAACTGTGGAATCGTCATTTCAAAGCACTTGGTCTTTACTTGGCCTGAATGATCTGCCACTTTTAGCATCACTGCAACATAAGGATACTTAAGCGATCTGCAAGTGTCTGAGCTCACTGCCATACCCAGTTTCCACTGGAAATCGACAAGCTTTAATAAGAAAGGGCAAAATAATACATTAGTAGCAACGTTACCTGGAATGCAGATATTTATTCAATTTTACTACTCTCACACTCAACTTTTAGTTTCAATGATGGCCATATTTAACTAAAATATCTTCATTTTAATATTGCTAGAGGAACAATCATCAAATGAAAACTGGAAAGGTAATCCTATAAGGGATACAAACACAGTTAGAAAACACCACCACAGTAAAAAACGGAAAAAAGCAAAAAGCGGAAAAACAAATCTCCACTCCAATGGATAATGAAAGTGGAAGGAAGGTGTGGCAGTACTGGTTTTCTTTAACAGGCTTAAATTTTGCTCCTGCGCTTCAGGGACTCCAAATGCTTTGGAGTATCTTTTAGTTCACTTTCCTGTTCCATGCTCAAGCCTTACATTAGCATGTATAGTGATGAGGTGGTTTTGGACTTCATCAGTGTTCATGACAGATACATGCCCTGGGTGATGTGCTATGCAGTTTACATGTATTAAATGCCTCAATGAATCAACATAACATTATAGGTTATTGTTTCCACTTTTCACACGACAAAAGCCAACTTCAGAGAGCTTAGGTAATGTGCATAAGGTCACACATGTCTGGAACCAGAACTGAAATCAAAGTCTGACTCCAAAGATTACATGCTTAGTGACTACTGGTTGTCTCAACACTTTTTATCTAATTCCTGTCAATGACTGTTAAATGATGCCATGGCATAAAATATGCAGCTGTTAATACTGCCTCTAAAACATGACTCTAAAACACAAAACACAGGGGCCGGGCACGGTGGCTCACACCTATAATCCCAGCACTTTGGGAGGCCGAGGCGGGCGGATCACGAGGTCAAGAGATCGAGACCATCCTGGCCAACATAGTGAAACCCCATCTCTATGAAAAATGCAAAAATTAGCTGCTTGAGGTGGCATGTGCCTGTGGTCCCAGCTACTTGGGAGGCTGAGGCGGAAGAATCGCTTGAACCCCAGAGGCAAAGGTTGCAGTGAGCCGAGATTGGGCCACTGCACTCCAGCCTGGCGACAGAGCAAGACTCCGTCTCAAAAAAAAAAAAAAACAAAACAAACAAACAAAAAAAACCACAAAACAAAGCATAAAACACAGGGATAGAATACTGTCTATCTTGTTTCCAAAGCTTAGCCTGGTACATAGCAGGCACTCAAAAAGTACTTGCTCACTGAATAATGCCTTTTTCTACCAAACTAATGCTCACTGGATAAAAAACTTCATTTGCTAATATATTTCTTTTTGTAAAAGTTAGGATTTTTGTAAATCCCACCACGTATCCTACACATATCCATCATGAACACTGATGAAATCCAAACTGCCTTATCACTATTTACACTAATGTAATATTTGAGCTTGAGGACTATGGTGAGAAAAAGAAATGGAATGGTTCCCACGGGTGCCTCAATCAACTGTGAAAGTTATATAACCCATCCTCTATTTTAGGACTTTTGGGGTACAGAATACGGGAAGGCGCTCGTAAATCCCCCATTTTAATAAAAGGGGGATTTTATAAAAATTCCTCCTCTCTCAGACTTGCTGTGCATCAATCTCCTAGAGCATTAAGCCTCAGCTGGTGCTGACAAAAGGATAACATCTTTTATAAATAAAAGGATTGAATAAATTCATTTTAAAGGAACAGTCTCCAAAAAGGCAAGTCACAAAGTAACTACAAATCTCTAATAAACACATGAAAATGTGCTCAACTTAAGAAACAGGAAATTAAAGCCACAATTAGATACCACTACACAGCTACCAAAATGGCAAAAATTTAAGTCTGAAAATTCCAAGTATTGGTAAGGAAGGATGTGAGGCAATGGGAAGTGTCACATGCTGTTGATGGAAGTGTAAACTGGGCCAATCTATTAACGAACTTGCTTTAGCTAGTAAAACTGTAGCTATGCATCCTGAGATCCAGATTTTACTAGGGTTAGAACTTGGAAAAACTTGTGCATATGTACATGGGACACATACATGAGAATGTGTTTGGCAGCTTTATTCATAATAGCCCTAAACTGGAAACCCAAATGTTCATTAGAAATAAAATGGATAAATGAAATGCTACACAGCAATGAAAATGAACTTCAGTTACACGTAAAACCAAAAATGTTAAAACAAGTCCAAAATTTATGATTCTGTTCAATGAAACTTGAGAAACAGCTGGTAAGCTATAAAGAGATGAATCTGACTGTCCTTTGCGGTGGAGAGAAGTGATTGAAGAGGAGCATATGGTGGGCTTCTGGGGACTGGTAACACTCAATTTACTGACTTTTGCTTGTGGTTACATGAGTTTTCACTTTTAAATAATTCATTTTTTGTGCACTTTTTTGCGTATATGGTCCAGAGAGAGGGCAATATAAGTGAGCATATTTCAGGCTGAAAGGAAGAATTTATAGTAGTATAGGGAGCTAAGGGAAAGCTCTACAGAAGGCATAATATTTAAGCTCTATTTTGAAGAATAAGCAGAAGTGGAATTGGGAGGAAAATGCGTTTTATTTGTATATACCATAAATGCACACCTAGCAAAGAATACTTAGTATTAGGTGGAACCAATTACAGACGAAAAGAGTCAAAATGTGGTTTAGGGATGGAACATTTATCTCGCTTAAAGTGGATGGCTCTTGTAAGAAAGTACGGAAATAAAGTCGACAAAAGTGATCAAAAAGTCAGTAATTCTTTGCAAATTGAGCTCTCTGAGGTTTTCACATTACTTTTATATCCTTTATCATAATACGGAAAAGTTACCATATTAAGTCACTTAAAATTTCCCTGTAGGCATTGGGGATACACTGAAAGTTTTTGAATAGAGAAATTGATAGCAAGATATTCATTAACGGATATTCAGGCTGGGCACAGTGGCTCACACCTGTAATCTCAGCACTTTGGGAGGCCAAGGGAAGTGGATCATTTGACTGCCAGAGTTCCAGACCAGCCTGGGCAACAGCCCTGTTTCTACAAAAAACACAAAAATAAGCCAGGCGTGGTGGGGCACTCCTATAGTCCAGCTACTTGGGAGGATAAAGTGGGAGGATCACCTGAGCCCAGGAGGTCAAGGCTGCAGTGAGCTGTGAGCATGCCACTGC
>NW_016107344.1:10907816-10970077 GCF_001604975.1 Cebus imitator
AAAGAGAGAGAGAGAGAGAGATGGAGAGATGTTCATCTGGTGGCAGCAGAACACAATAATCCTAGTCTGAAGTTAAGTAAGTGCCTGAACTAAGCTGGTGACAACTAGGATTAAACTGATCTTATATTAAGGATGTGTGACTAGGTCTTGATTGCTGATAGAATACAACTATAGTTGTTTATAGAAAACTATAAAAATTCGAGCTTGGATAACTGGGAGAATGTTGAGATATCAAGTCTAAAAGTAGCATTAAGAGATGATACTAGGGATATCTCAATAGGAATGTTCAGGAAGTGGCTAAAAATCCAAAAACAGAATTCAGGGGAGTTCATGAGTAGAGAGAGTTTTAATTCCAGTTCAACAGTGATATCCAAAAACTGAACCGGGAATTTCTTTTCCTTCTTTTTTTTTCCAGACAGGCTCTCAGTCTGTTGCTCAGGCTGGAGTGCAGTGGCATGAACATGACTCACTGCAGCCTAGACTTCCCGGGCTCAAGCAATCCTTCCACCTGGGCCTCCCTCTCCTAAATGTTTGAGTAAGAAATAAGTAAGCAATTTCTTATTCTTAACATTACTTAGCCTGTACAACTTGATGGAAGAAGTTCCACTTCTACCACCCACATTAAAGTGGTAGATTAAAGCATTGCCTATTTGATTCTCAGAATCTGAAATAAAACTGGAAGATTTCAAGCAGAAAAGCAATGAAGGTGTGCAATGCTGGAAAATTCGCTATTGAAACAGTGAAACTGTCAGGTGAGGAAACAGGGAGAGCTGCCATCAAGACACTGTGCAAAGTTAGTCTTCACAACTGAAAGAAAGCTAGGACTAGGTTTATGAGATGTGAATTTCCAAAACTCTAACCTCAACATTTAAATGCAAACTGAAAGCAAACCTTCTGATAAATGTATTTTGGCCTTAAGGAGGAGTGAACTGCATAGATTTTAAAAATAAAGGAACATAAAAGAAAAAATCAGAACAGAGAGCACTTAACACTATGGAGAATGTTAAGAATGAAACAACATACATGGTAGCCCCAAAATTATTGTATAATGAAGTATTAAAAAAGGAAAACATGCAAAGAAACAAAAAGCTAGTAGTAAAAAACGAAATATAAAAACATCCAGAAGTAAAATGAATACAAAGAATCAGAAAGTAAATATATAAAAAGGTAAACAAATTAGCTGTAGTCACATCAAGAACTGATGTGAAGGCTGAAGCTACTAGTAATAAAAAACATGACCATAAAAACTGTCTATAAAGATAAAACTGGCAATTCTGATGTGTTTTGAGTAAGAAAGAGAGGCCTCATTATTAAGTATTTACTAAGCAATACTATGTTCTAGGTTTTAGGGATGTGAAAAATAAAACAGAGTACTTGACCTTCAGAATTCTAGTAGGGAAGGCAGACAATAAACAAAAATATAATGAAATTGTAGTAAGTATTATTATTAAAAGTGTGACAAAATGCAGGATAAGGTGACAAGGTGGCCAGAAAGTCTATTTAGATAGAGCCTGAGAAGACCTCTTTTATGTGGCTTTTGAACAGAAAGAGAACCAAATAAAATGAAGAAAAAGCCACAGGATATCTGGAGAAAAGAGCATTCTGGACTGAAGGAGAAGCATGGTTGGTGTGTTTAGGGAACAATGAGCTCCAGGTGGTTGGAGGAGCTTGAGCTAGGAAGAGTGGTAAGAGATGAGGAATCCATTTACGAAGGGCCATGTAGGCCAAGGTAAATACCTAAGACTTCTCCAGTGTGACAAGAATCTCTTAAAAAGCTCTGAATATGGCCAGGCACAGCGGTTCACCCAACACTTTGGGAGGCCAAAGCGGGTGGATCACAAGGTCAGGAGATTGAGATCATCCTGGCTAACACAGTGTAGGGTATCTACTAAAAATACAAAAAAATTAGCCGGGCGTGGTGGCACGTGCCTGTAGTCCCAGCTACTACAGAGGCTGAGCCAGGAGAATCGCTTGAACCCAGTAGGAGGAGGATGCAGTGAGCCCAGATCACACCACTGCATTCCAGCCTGAGTGACAGAACAAGACTCCATCTGAAACAAACAAACAAACAAACAAAAGCTCTGAGTAGCAGAGATACCTGGCCTAACTTAGATTACAAAAGGCTCATCCAGACTGCCAGGTGAAGTACAAAGTTTAAGAGAGAAAATTGGGAGACCCTATGAGGAGGCTACTGCAGCATTCCAGAAAAGAGAATAGCAGCTTGGACCCAGGTGGCAGCAAGAGGAGGTGAATTTGGAGCCAGAGAGAACAATACGCTGGTGTGACTGTATGTCAGGTGTGAGGGAGAGTTGGGAGCCACAGCAATTTGTCAATTACAGTTTGGGCATTGGTTTCTGCCGACTTTCTGCTCTCAGTTGTGATTCTCTGTATTCACATTTTGTCTCACCAATTTGGGGACAGCAATTTGCCCTGTGATCTCGCTTCTCTGATAGATCCAAGAGGAGTTGTTGATTTTTTTCAGTTTGTTCAGTTTTTCCTTGTTGTTAGGACAAGGTAGTAACTTCCAAGCTCCTTACGCGCTGGATTACAATGTAGAAGTCTACTGCTTTTTGTAATTTTCTTCATAAAACTTTTAAATATCTTCTGTTAGATTTATTGCAAGGTGCTCTGTAATTTCTTTCTTCTTTTTGTTTTTTTAGAGACAGGGTCTCACTCTGTCACCCAGGCTGGACTGGAGTGGTGTAATCACAGCTCACTGCTGTCTCAAACTCCTGGGCTCAAGAGATCTCGTCTCAGCCTCCTGAGTAGCTAGGACTACAAGTCTGTGCCTTGAAACCTGAATGCTTTTTTTAATTTTTAGAGAGATGAAATCTTTCTATGTTGCCCAGGCCAGTCTCAAACTCCTGGCCTTAAGCAATCCTCCCAAAGCCCTGAGATTACAGTGGTGAGCCACCACACCTCACCTATAATTTCTTAATGTTATAAATGACATCTTTAAAATTATATTTTCCAACTCTTTACGTCCGAACTAAAGAACAACAAACAATAGAATCACCTTGCTGAACTCTCATATTAATTCTAATAATCTGTTTGTAAATGATCTTGGCTTTTCCTATGTAAACAATCATATAACCTGTGGATGACAGCAGAGAAGGATGTGCAGTAGGCTGAATAATGGCCCCCCAAATATGTCCACATCCTCATCCCCAAAATCTATGAATATGTTACCTTAGGTGACAAAACAGTCTTGGTAGATGTGATAAAATTAAGGATTTGGAGATGGGGAGATTTTCCTGGATTATCCAGGTGGGCCCAATGTAATTGCAAGGGTCCTTATAAGAGGGAGGACAAAAGGTCAGAGTCAGAGAAGGCAACGTGACAATAGAAGCAGAGGCTGGAATGATGTGCTCTGAAGATGGAAGCAGATACCACAAGCCGAAGAGGAATCATTCTCTTCTACCGCCTCAGAAGGAACACAGCCCTGCAGACACCTTGATTTTAGCCCTGTAAGACTAGTTTAGGACTTGTGACCTCCAGAACTATAAGATAATAAATATGTGTTTAAGCCAAAAAGAGTTCAATTTTAAATTGAACTCTTTAATTAGTGTGATTCTGCTTCAGAATATCTTTTTTTTTTTTTTTTTTTTTTTTTAAGAGACGGAGTCTCGCTCTGTTGCCCAGGCTGGAGTGCAGTGGCCAGGTCTCAGCTCACTGCAACCTCCTACCTCAGCCTCCTGAGTAGCTGGGATTACAGGTGCCCACCACCACACCCAGCTAGTTTTTGCATTTTTAGTAGAGATGGGGTTTCAACATGTTGGCCAGGCTGGTCTCAAACTCCTGACCTCATGCGATCTGCATGTCTTGGCCTCCCAAAGTGCTGAGATTACAGGTGTGAGCCACCACGCCGGGCCTTCAGAATATCTTACATACAAAACTTAACGTAAGAGAATGGATAAAATGGCTTATGAAAGATTGAATCGAAATGCACTAAGTCGATGCACTAAGCAAAGCCAGGCAAATGGTTGACATATCTTTGACTTCCCCTCCCTCCCAGGAATCCTCGAAAGCAGGATCAGTTAGAGAAAAATGACAGAGAGCACTCAATGGACACCTCTTTCAGCCCCTGTATTCTAATTATTTCTTACCTCATCCCTTTCTTATACTTTGTATGGACTTGGGTAACTCCTGGCCTAAAAATACTCTAGTTTTAGTGCTCATATTCTGGGAAGTGTGTTATAAGTTATGTGCCTAAAAATAGTTTATTAGCTAAAACAGCACAGTAACACTTGAAACAGAAATGGGACTAAAGTATACTTTAACAGTCAAATTCATATTCCTAGCATTATGAATCCATACTCTAAAAGGCTAAAATGCTATACTGCATCTTCAAAAATAACTTTTTTAGAGACTAAGAAAATGTTTGAGGTGCTGTATCTGAAAATTTTAATAACTTCTTCTATACCCATGACACTTTAAAATGCCGTATTTCTAGCTTCGAATAAACGTCGCCTAATCAAAGCCCAGCAATCCTTGATCTGCACTTCGGGCTAGAGCGGATACATTACAATGGCAACGGCTACCGGCTCAGGTGCAAAGGAGAAGCAGCAATGCAGGGATGCAGACTGAAGGTCACAGGCTCGCGGACACAGGACTGGGGGAGACCCGGGGAAGGCTCAGGGTGGCACGGTCTAGCAGCCGTGGGAGGCTGGCCGGTGGAGGACAGGGCGGGGCGGCCGCTCACTCACCTGGTTGGTGACCTGAAACGGAAGCAGAAACACAATTTAGGGAGACATCTTTCTTGTTCCAGAGCCTTGCTGCCCGCTATCCTTCCAGGCTGGGACTCACCTTGGACTTGGCATCCAGCAGCGGCTCGCTGGACGCCTCCATGGGCAGCACGCAGGGGTAGGGCCGCGGACTCCAGCGAACGCCCCCCCAGCCAGCGCTTCCGCTTCCACGTCCTGCCCCTCGCGGCCTGGCGCACGCGGCGGGCGTAGTGGGGGAAGCTGAGAAAAAGCATCTTTATGTAACTCAATTATTTCCTAAGTAAACATTAGTTTTAAGGAGACACTGAGCTAAAAGAAAATGATTGTATAGAAAAGGCCAAAGGCTTGGGAGACACTTTGAAAAGAGAAGCACTTATTAAATTTAGGATGCCGCTTCCTCTCCCTAACACTGACATGTGGGCTCTTCCAGTCTGGAGCGGGGCGGGGCACAGCAACTGCAGACTGGAAGAGCCCAACCAAACTCGGAAACCACTGGGCGACCACACCCCCCTGCCCGTGGGAGTTTGTCCTGCGTGGGAGGCCTGTGGGAACTACAGTTACAGGGTGAGCTTCGGTCACTCGGAGTTACTTCGCTGGCCTAGCTGTGGGCGGGGGATTCTTTCCATTATCCCTCCTGTCCGTGTCCTACCCCAGCCCTCAGTCTGGCTGCGGCAATACCTTCCCATCTGGGCTTCCCATTCCTTTCCTATTGACCTCAAATCCATCCTACACAAAGTATCCACAATGATTTTTTCCCCGCCAACTGTTTATTTTGAAAAACTTTTTTTCAGAAAAATTGCAAAAACAATTCAATGAACATCTGTATATCCTTCTTTTAGATTGACCAACCGTTCGCATTGTACACATTTGCTTTACCTCGGCTTGTGGTAAGGATGATACTTCACTCCTAAATGCTTGAGCATGTTATCTCCTAAGAGCGAGGGCATTCTTCAAAATAACCACAGTACAACTAACACACTCGGGAAATTTAACATTGATAAAATACTATTATCTAATAAATAGGTCAAATTAAAATTTCCCCAGTTGTTTCAACAATATTCTTTAAAGTTATTCCCTACCGTATCCACAAACAGAATCTAATGAAGGGCCACCTGGAATTTGGTGATCACGTCTCTTTAGTCTCCTCTAATCTAGAACTGCACCAGTAAAGTGGTAGCAGGCCTGTGTTTCTCAGTAAAGGTTCCGGGGTGGTGGGGTTTGGAGGGGGAGATGGAAAGGGAGAGCTCTGCTTTTAGGCTCATTCAGGTTGTTGGCAGAGCTCAGTTCTGTACAGTTTATTTACTGGCTTTTAGATGGGGATTCCCAGCTCCTAGAGGCCATCTGCATTCCTTGGCTCATGGCCCCTTCCTCCATCTTCAAAGCCAGGAAGGGCAGGTCAAGTCCTCCTCACACTTTAAATCTCTCTGATCTCCTTTTCTGTATGATCTCTCCTGTTCCTATTCCTTCTTTTGCCACATCTCTCTGATTATAACCTGAAAAAGTTCTCTGTTTCTAAGGGCTGAAATCATTATTAGATCAGGTATAACCAAATAAGAATAACCTTTTTTTTTGAAACAGAGTCTCACTCTGTCATCCAGGCTGGAGTGCAGTGGCATGATCTCAGTTCACTGTAACCTCTGCCTCCCTGTTTTAAGCAATTCTTCTGTCTCAGCCTCCTGAGTAGCTGGGATTACAGGCATGCATCACCATGCCCAGCTAATTTTTGTATTTTTAGTACAGATGGGTCTCTTCATTTTGGCCAGGCTTATCTCAAACTCCTGTCTTCAAGTAATCTGCCCACCTCGGGCCTTGGCCCCCCAAAGTACTGGGATTACAGGCGTGAGCCACCGTGCCTGGCCTCTGTTTACATAAATTTTAATTATATTTTAAAAGTTCCTTCAGATCAGTACCTAAATTAGTGTTTCAATGAATAATCAGGATGGAAATCTTTGGAGGGGGAAATTTTTAGAATAATGCTTACTTCAAATACCCTTATAGGATTGTTGGAGAATTACATTAGTTAATGCATGTTAAGCACCTAAAAATGTCCCTGGCATGTAGTACTCAGAAACTAGGCCAACCAAAAAAAAAAAAAAAAAGCAAAAAGAAAAAAAAGCCCCTGATTCAAATGTTATTGGACCTGATAAAATGTACTAATTAGCTTGGGAGGATGGTCCCTGAATGAATCAGATGATTTCTTCTCTGTGAAAGTCTGATGGAAAGACAGAACACTGCTGTGCATCCAGCTGGTCAGTGCATCCGTTCTATTTGCCAGGAAATCTTTTTCTTGAGTTCTTGGTGTCATGGAGGTGAGGGGCGGGGGTACACACACACACACGCCCCTTAACTTTGTAAAAATGCTTCAAAAAGGTGAAAAGATATATTTTAAGAGGTAATTTTTGTTATTTCTTTGTATTTTTCATGCATTCTTTTAAAAACTGTTTACTATTGTTCTAATTCAACATGAGTGCACTTCAAAAACCTATTGGTCTTCTTTGGGAGAGTATAATGTCATTAGCATTTAGGGTAATTTCTGCCAATTGTTACTCCAGCAACACATGTTATAATTTATGTTTCAGATCTCTATCTTACAAGAGATCAGAACTTACACAAATTTTGCACTTAGAAAATACAGATGTTATGAATAGAGTCAAAAAATGCTAACATTAAAAATGCATGAGTATAATTTTGTTTTATTTATTTTTACATAATGACATATAACATGTCAGAACATATTTTTGGAGCTCTTACAATAAGCCTAGTACTATCACATGCATAGGAAGAAATCCATAGAACTATGGCATAAACTCTGATCTCATGAGCATTATGGTGTAATGTAGAAAATGAAATTGATACTCATGAAGCAGGCAACCCTTCAGCGTAAGTATTTATTTTAAGGCTTTTTGTGTCAAGTGATATGCAGTTGTTCCTAAGTATACTCAGGAGATCGGTTCCAGGACCAGTTAAGGCAGATGACAACGTACCCAAATCTGCATCTACTCCAGTCCTGTTGCCTGTCCTGCCGAACTTGAGTATAGGAGAAGTCTGCCTCCCTGTTTGTGGGTTTAGCATCTTGGGAGTATACCAGCTTTGATCTGAGATTGGTTTTTAAAAAATCTCACCAGCCCATTTCAAACCCATGTTGTTCAAGGGTCAACTGAAGTTGGAGCTCAAGGTAGCCTAAGCAAAGTAACAGAAATTACTGTCTCACAGAGGCAGCCTCTGAAATGTAGCAGGGGAGCCAGCTACAGGGTCAACAGAATTGTGAGATTGAAATAGCAAAAGTGCCCCATCTCCACTTCTCAGTTGTGGCCTGGCCTGCTTGTCTGTTGGCTGCGTTCTCTTCAGCTTCTCCATACGTTGTTGGAGAGTGGTGTATATATATAGAAATATGACCTCCAACATCTCTGGTTTCACAGCCTTATGACTCATGATCCAAGGAGAAAGAGGAAGCTGCCTGTCCATCTCAATTCTCAGAGAAGGACTCTAGTTGATCTGCTTGGACCAATACTGGGTTTGGAGTGATGTATTACTATTTTTGCCCATGCTGCCTTCTGTGTCCATAATGGGTAGAGTTCTGTGATTGGTAGAGTCACTGGAAACCAAAGGGGTGAAATGATGTGCCCTATAGGAAATAGAGGTGAGAATGATGCAACAAAACTTGGATGAAAATATACTAGGGAAACAAAATTTATTTTGTTTCAAATATGTTTGTTTCCACTCAACATATTTGCTATACTGTATTATAGTACACTATCCTGTGTAATAAATGGATATGGTAGGCAGAATAATGGCCCCAAATATGTTAATTTCTAATTCCCAGAATTTATGGATATATTATATTGCATGTTTAAATAACAAACAGAGGCTCTCTAAAAGAAAATATTTAGGGGGTGGGGAGGGAGGTAAGGGTGGGGAGGAATAAAATGGGGAGAAATGCCAGATATAGTATGCACCTAAAGTAAAATAAATTAAAAAAAAATAAAAGAAAATATTTATTCACTCATAGGGCATCGCAGCGGAAATACGTATGCCATAGTAAACTATGTGCATATTCAAAAAGGTAAAGGAAGACAAAGGTTTCTAATGGAAAAATGAGAAGGATTACGTAATTGTTTTGTGATAATTATCCTTGCCAACAAGTATTAATAACAAGGGTGATGCCAGTCGGAGTCTGGACAGGCAATTGCTGGGCAGATGGCCTTGCAAAAGTATTTTTTGTGTAAGGATGCAATGGCCTTTGTGCAAGGTTGTGGTTTTGGCAGAGTCTTTTGTGATAGTTTTTGTTATCAAGCATTTATGCATAAAAGCTCTCTCATGGCCTTCCCCAGCTCTATTTGTCAAGGTTTCTTTCTTCTTCTTCTTCTTTTTTTGATACAGTTTCACCCTTATTGCCCAGGCTGGAGTACTATGGCATGGTCTTGGCTCACTGCAACCTCTGCCTCCCAGGTTTAAGCGATTCGCCTGCCTTAGCCTTTCAAGTAGCTGGGATTACAGGCATGTGCCACCACGCCTGGCTCACTTTGTATTTTTAGTAGAGACGGGGTTTCACCATGTTGGTCAGTCTGGTCTTGAACTCCTGACCTCAGGTGGTCTGTCTGCCCCAGCTTCCCAAAGTGCTGGGATTACAGGTGTGAGCGACTGCGCTGGCCCCCTTTTTTTTCTTTTTAACACATGTGACTCCATTATGATTCTTACAACTTTCACAGTTACATAAAAAGGAGGAATTAAGGTTGCTAATTAGCTGACCTTAAAAGGAGGAGAGATTCTTGGATTACTCAGATGAGTCCAGTGTATTCACAGGTTCCTTAAAGACGGAAGATAAAGGCAGAGGAGTTAGAGTCAGGGAGAGAGAGTGTGTTAGAGTGATAGATTCCATGTGAGAAAGACTCAGCCAGCCTTTGCTGGTTTTGAAGACAGAAGAAGGCCAAGAGCCAAAGAAGGAAGGCTACTTCTAGAAGCTAGAATCGGCACACTAGCAAAGACGTGAAATCAACCTAGATGCCCATCAGTGGTGGACCTGGATAAAGAAAAGGTACATATATTCCATGGAATACTGTGCAGCCATAAAAGAGAACAAAAGCACGTCCTTTGCAGCAACATGGATGGAGCTGAAGGCCGTTATCCTAAGCAAATTCATGCAGAAACAGAAAAACAAATACATGTTCTCACTTATAAGAGGGAGCTGAACACTGAGTTTACATGAACACAAAGAAGGGAACACACGGTGGGGCCTACTTGAAGGTAGAGAGTGGGAGGAAGGTGAGGATTGAAAACCTACCTGTTGAACACTATGCTCATTACCTGGGTGACGAAATAATCTGTCTGCTGAGCCCCCTCGACACACAATTTACCCATGTAACAGAGCTGTCCTGAACCTAATATAAGTTGGAAAGAAAAAAAAAGCTGGAATAGGAAAGAAAATGGATTCTCCCTTATATCTTCCAATAATTTCCAGATGGAACACAGCTCTGCCAGCACTGTTTTAGCCCAGTGAGCCCCATTTCAGACTTCTGAACTTCAGATCCTAAGATATAAATTTGTGTTTTTTTGTTTTTGTCTGTTTTTTGAGATGGAATCTAGCTTTGTCACCCAGGCTGGAGTGCAGTGGTGTGGTCTCGGCTCACTGCAAGCTCCTCCTCCCGGGTTCAAGCGATTCTTCTGTCTCAGCCTCCCAAGTAGTTGGGATTACAGGCGGCCGCCACCACGCCCAACTAATTTTCGTATTTTTAGTAGAGATGGGGTTTCACCATGTTGGTTGGCCAGGCTGATCTCGAACTGCCAACCTCGTGATCCGCCCACCTTGGCCTCCCAAAGTGTTGGGATTACAGGCGTGAGCCAGTGCACCTGGCCACATTATCTCCATTTTAAAGGTGAGAAAACTGAAGTTCAGGAATGATAAGCAACATCACTTAGCTAATAAAACAGTCTGATATTAATTTACATCTGAAATCTAATTTCAGAGAGCTCTGGAGAGATTCCAAACTCCCAGTGTATCTGCTGAAAAGCTCTTCAGCTACTTTCTGCTAATTGACTGTTTTATTTGTACTCCAGGCTATTCAAGAAGATGAGTAATTCTGTGTGTGTTGTGGTGGTGGTGGGGTGGGTAATCAATGAGCAGCATCAGTCAGATGCAGAACCGGGAATAAGCATGATCACTAATCCTGGAATCATGGAAGTTTTAGAGCTTAAAGTAGGGCTTAAAATTTTTAGCCTTTGGGCCAAATTTGGCCTACTCACACGATTGAAAAACAAAACAAAAAACAATCTGTATCAAAAACTCTGAATGAGAATGCGTTTAGAAAAGTTTGATGTCTTCCAGTTGTCACAGTCTTCACATCACTCTTTCATTTCACCTGCCTACTTCACACATTTGAAACCTTTAAGACATGGTTTTCAACCTTCAGCTTAAAGGTTGAAACATCTTGTGTTTAAAAAAAATGAGACCAGCCAGGCACGGTGTTTCACACCTGTAATCCCAGCACTTTGAGAGGCCGAGTTGGGTGAATCACTTGAGGCCAGGAGTTCAAGACCAGCCTGGCCAACATGGTGAAACCCCGTCTCTACTAAAAATTTACAAAAATTAGCCAGGTGTGGTGGCGCACGCCTGTGATCCCAGCTAATCCGGAGGCTGAGGCAGGAGAATTGCTTGAACCCAGGAGGGGGAGGTTGCAGTAAGCCAAGATCATACCACTGCACTCCAGCCTAGGTGACAGAATAAGACTTTGTCTCAGAAATAAAATACAAAAAGTTAGCCGGGCATTGTGGTGCATGCCTGTAGTCCCAGCTATTTGGGAGGCTGAGGCACTAGAGTAGCTTGAACCCAGGAGGCAGAAGTTGCCGTGAGCCAAGATTGCCCCACTATACTCTAGCCTGGGTGACTGAGCGAGAAAAAAAAAAAAAAAAAAAAAAAAAAAAAAAAGACCTAATTAGGTTAAGTGCCTGGTTTAGAGAAACATAGCTAGATAGTCATGACTTCTGATCAAGTGTGGAGAATGAGTTCATTCTGAGGACAGACAGGGCCAAATTATGTAAGGCTTTGGTACGTTTTCAAGCACTGCCAAAAGGCCACATTTAGGAATGATAGTTTGGCAATACAACGTACACTCAAGGCAGAGGCAGGGTATAAACCCATGCAGCAGGAAGAAAGCTGGACATACTGCTATTAAGATAAGTAATATAAAATAGTGAGTAGTCAAGGTGAAGTGCCATGAATGAGTTACAGTGTACAGAGAGACTGACCTCCCCCAACCCCTACAGCCCTAGGGTCAGCTAGGTGGGGCCTGAACCTGAAAGATTTCCCTGGGCTGGTTACAACTGTGATGACAAACTTAAGTCAGGTGTTGTACAAATAGCAAATTTCATCAGTTCTTAGACATGTATCTTTTTATGTTTAACATCAGGAATTATAGTGAACATTACATCAGATGGCTTCTTAGAGTGACAGTTAATCAGGGCAGCAGCTGTGACTCAATTGTTTTGGCAGGTGCATGCATGAACTTCTTCATAGCTCTTCTACACTTCTATAGAGTTATGAGTATTGTTTGTCTATACTTACTATGTTTAATTGCCATTTATAGCACAACAGGGTGACTAGAGACAATAATAACTTAATTGTACATTTTTAAAATAAGGAGTGTAATTGGATTGTTTGTAACTCAAAGGAGAAATGCTTGAGGGGATAGATACTGCATTCTCCATGATGTGTTTATTTCACCCTGTATGCCTGTTTCAAAGCATCTCATGTACCCCATCAATATATATACCTACTAAGTACCCACAAAAATTAAAAAATAAAAATTTAAAACATTGACATTAAAATGTCTTTTAAAAGACTATGATTCGGCTTAACAAAAGTTTATTGGGTATGGAAATAAGCATAAAAACAGAACAGCAGTTTGCAAATGTAGTGGTGAGGCAAATATGGATTATTGGAGGAGTAGTCACAATCCCATGTATTCTTGCAGAGCATCCAAGTAATTTACAATTCCTTAGAAAGGTGGGTAGCTTTGAGTAGATAAGCTACTCAAATTGCTTACTTCAGTTTAAGGTTGAAGAAACCACCAGATCCCTCAGAATATAAGAAAAAAATGTGTAAGAATGAGAGAACAGTTTTTGAGTTACAAGTACTCTTGTTAAGGCATCGCACATTACTTTGTCAAAAACTTCCTGCTGTCTTTGAATAGAAGCTATTAAATGATTCAGCAGTTGCTGCAAAACGTAACTATATGTTTAGTCAAGTAGGAAAGGGCAATAAACACTTTATATTCTTTGACAACCATCAACATTATACTGCCAATGCTAAAGACACCAAAAGTGCGTGGATTTATGTAAATAAGTGGCATGCCACTATATTTAACTGGAAACTGTAAAATATTTAATAAAATCTCCTGTGATGATACTGTGCATACTCACAAGAAGGGGATGTGCAGTGTTTTCGTTGATGATCTATAAAGTTGCCATGGGCACTGAATTAGCAAATAATAAATCATTGCTTCTAGGGGAAATACAGGTTAGGTTCCTGTGAGTGTGTGGTCACAGTATTTTCATTGGCTGATCAACATATAACCTTGTTTTATGTGCATTTCTGTTTAAAAGCACCTTATTTAATATATATCGTTGATTCATTAGCATTGACCTGCAGCCAACTGCACTGTAACTGAAAGTGTGAACAAACCTTATCTAATACTCGTATTTTCTCTGTAAGGTATGTGAAAGCCTTCTTGGGCTTGGAATCACTAAATAGAAGTTGAGCACTATGCTTGAGGGCCATTTTAAACATTGAATTCACTGACAAAAACCTCAAAAATGGGAAAACTAGCATTAAATAGACCATCAAGAGGACACTTGTTTCCAGTATAAGAGCTGAAAGAAGAAGGCAGAGTATCACCTTGCCCAACCTTGGCTGGGAACTAAAATGTTTTGCCACCCTGTGAATATTTGTGAGTGACCATGAGAACTCTGTGTGTATAGATTTGGGAATCACAAATAAATTTTAGCATGTAGGTGTAAAATGCAAGACCCATAAATAACGAAGATGGACAGAACTTTGTAAAACTTCGAAGTCATATGTGGGTAAAGGGAAGATTAAAAAGTTGGAACCAATGATGCCAAATCTTGAGCCCCATCTCAGATTTATTCAGTCACAACCTGCATTTCCTATTCCCCAAGTGTTTGTATGCACATCTGAGACACGCTGCCCTCGGTACCATGATAGGTACATCTGTACCAGACAGTGAAAGTTAAACTGTATAAGCCATATAAACCAGATGGTGGAAGTTAAATTTTGTACAGTTTAACTCTACAAATTGGAGACCTACATTTGTAAAGTTTTTTTGGGGGGGGTCTAAAGGTCTGGGGTGTGCTAGGACAATCCCTGTAAGGTGAAAGACAATGTATTGCATCTTACAATTCCTATTAATAGCAAAGTGGCAGAGTACCTCGTGAATCTCTTTGGCTTTTGGAGATAGACTATACACTTGGGAATACAGATTCAAAACATTTATTTGGTGGTATGGAAAGCTGTCTGTTTGAGTGGATCCCTAGCAAGTGAGTGCTCTGCAGCAAGTCCCTGCTGGGATGCAAACTGTCTTGCTGTCTGGTCTTGTGTCTCAGCAGATCCAATGCTGCTAGAGTCCCTTACAGATAAAGATACTGTGTGAAGTCTCAAGCAACCTTAACAGGTGAATCACAGTGCAGAACCTCAGGGATCTGGAGCAAGGCCTCCTTTCATAGTAAGTAATTTGAAGAGCAGCCACTGGCATGCACTGTGCCCAGCAGAGACTAAGAGTCTGGCCATGTAACTCTAGTGATAACGCAACTAAGCCCATCACAAGCTGGACACTGCCAGTTTTGCCAAGCCAAAGTGTTAGGTGATCATAGCAGTGATCCATTAGACAGATAACAACGAAGAGGAGTTAGGGTAATGAAATGCCTCTGAGGTCAAAGAACAGTGGCCAGAAGAACATGGGGGGGGGGAGAGTTGGAAGTTTCCCAAGAAAGGGAAGCTCAGCATAATAATATTATCTTTTTCTGACTCCCGAACTGCTCTCTCTCTGAATTTCCTCTATTAGGTGCAGAATAGTAATATGCACTCTTCCCCAGGTCAAATTTATGGAGTCATCATTGATAACTTCTGCTCATCAAAGAGATCATCCCTTAAAACAGTATCTCTTTAATCTCTGCCTTTCTCCGTGGCTATTGTCTTAATTTTTTCAGCATTTTTTTTCTTACACGTTTTCCACATTATTGGCAAGGGGTGTTTCTGCATATCTGATCATCCCATCAAATGTTTATTGAGCATTTTCTGTGTATCACACACTGGGTTAGGCCCTGGATAAATAATGCGAAGAAGAAAAAAGAGACAATGCTGCTGGCCTCCTGGAATTTACAGTTTGGTGAAAAAGACACACAACAAATCCTGCTTAAGATCATTCAGGGTTCCTTGCTGTTTCAGGAAGCCCAGATGTCTTGACTGGGTTGCCTCTGCTTACCTCTCCAGCATCACCTCTAATCAGCGCCCTTTACTCTACAGCTACAATGCGTTTTCCCTGCTTCACAGCACCCTCCTCTCTGCCTGGGTCAAGTCTACCAACTTTTAAGGGTTCAGTCCAGGAATCCACTTTCTCAGGAACATTTCCACACCTCATGCCATCACTACCATGTAGGTACCACGCTTTTTATCCTGATTCTCTATTGTCTTGTCCACTGCTAATACTCCACAGTGAACTCAACTTTGTGTCCGCAACACTTAGTACAGTAATTTATAGTACTCGACATTTTTTGTCAAATGGAATCGGATATATAGAAATACCGCCTGCTTCCCGCAAGAGCAGACAAGGCCAGCCCATCACTCCTGCACCCCGACAAAGGAACAACAGCTGCACGGCGTCCACCGACCTTGCTGCCTGGCAAAGGGTAGCCACCTGGCGTCTGTCTCAGAATAGGACTCCGCGGCGCGCCTCCTAGCGCCGTTGGTTGACACTGCAAGAATGCGAGGGGGCTGGTGAGCACGCGGTCCCAGACCAGCGCCCAGCGCATGCGTAGAACGTGAGCGCTCGGCCTAGCCCGGCCCGGCTCGGAAGAGTCCAAGCGTGTGGGGAGAGGACTGTGGATTTAGATACTCTTTTCCTCCCGAAATAGGAACTTGGGTCTTATTTTTTTCCTACTCAACAGCATCTTAATTTAAAATATGACACTTGACCTACGGCCCTGCAGGGAGCGGTTAAGAGGGTGAGAGGCCCGTTAAGCTCTTTTTGGTACTTAGGCGCCCTCCTCGGGGCGGTGGGTTGGGCGGGCCCAGGTCAAGGCGCGCGTGGGCGGAAGCGGCGGCGGCGGCGGCGAAGGCGGCGGCTGTCAGAGCTGGAGGGGCCGGGCACAGCGGATATGGAGGGACAGCGCTGGCTGCCGCTGGAGGCCAATCCTGAGGTGGGCGCGCTTCGGGACAGCCCTGGGGCCCTGGGCAGGCGCAGAGGGAGCCGGGTTGCTGCCGCGAGTCCACGGTAGTTTGTCTCTAAAGCGTGTTCTCTGTTTCGTTTTCAGGTCACCAACCAGGTGAGTGAGGTGTCTGTCGCTTGGGACCTCGGAGTCCTTTCTGTCTGCTCGGTCCGCTTCCCTGCTGGACTCCACCTCCACGCTTCCAACGATTCTGGGATTTAATTTCTTGAGGTCCTCTCTCGTTCGGCTTTACGCGGGTCCACCCCTTCCAGAAAGGTGGCGTCTCCCTGCCACCTGGCTCCTGAAGATGCTTCCAGCTGGGAGCATCTCAGCCTCTACTCTGGTTCCATTCCCCAGCCACCACGTATCCTGGGGACTCCGGGTCTGAGGTTTGGAGAGACTTTTACCCTGTATTCCTATTCCTCTTCCTTCTTCGTTTTACCTCCTGTTAGTGTCGATTCCATAATTTTCCTACTGGTGTACCTTCTGGATGACTAATTTGCCCACACTTCCTGACTCCAAGCTTTGTAAACTCGCCCACCCAGTCCTTGTAATTTCATCCACCGCCTGCACTATGAAATCATCTTCCAATTATCTCTTGCCCCACCAAGTCACTTTTCTTCCCCGCCACGCCCCCTTTATCTTTCAGTCTTCTAAGACTGGACACTTAGTTGCTGTTATATCAAAGAAAGCTCACTTTAGTAGTTTCCACGCCATTCTTTGCCATCTACAGAGATTGAAGTTCCTTTTGGGTGTTGGAGGTCAGAGGTCGGAGGTCGGGGGTTGGGGAGGGGCGGGGGAACATCACCCAGCCATTCAAAAGAACAGTAAGTGCTACCAGGTATAAACTTTTGATCTGCTCAGGTGTGCTTTATCTTACCCTGTTTTTTTTTGTAATTCTCAACAGCTCGTTTGTTTTTACTGCTCTCCAAGTTTATCACATTCGCCTTATCTCCTCATCACTGAGGAAAAATTCACCGTGTTCTTAAAAATCTTGGTTTTTGGTTTTCAAAGCTTGTGGCCCATTCCCTGGACAGAGAGACATCCTTGTCTTGTTCTCTATCTTAGGGAGGAAATATTTGATCTTTTACCATTAAGTATGTTAGCTTTAGGTTTTTGGTAGATGTTTTTCAAATCAGGCTAAGTTTCCCTTTTCCCCCTAGTTTGCTTAGAGTTTTTTTTATGAATCAGTGTTGAATTTTCGCAAATGATTTTTCTGCATCTTTTGAGACATGATCATTTAAGGAAGAAGTAATGCCAATTCTACATAAAAAGATGGGAGATGGCCGGGCGCGGTGGCTCACGCCTGTAATCTCAGTACTTTGGAAGGCCGAGGCGGTCGGATCATCTCAGGAGTTCGAGACCATCCTGGTCAGTGAAACCTTGTCTCTACTAAAAATACAAAAATTACCCGGGCATGGTGCCGCTCGCCTGTAATCCCAGCTACTTGGGAGGCTGAGGCGGGAGAATTGCTTGAACCCGGAAGGCAGAGGTTGCAGTGAGCCTGGGTGACAGAGCAAGACTGTCTCAAAAAAAAAAAAAAAAAAAAGAGGGGAGAACACTTCCGAACTCATGCTAGCATTACCCTGACACCAAACTAGACAATTCATAATAAGAAAAGCTGCAGTCTGGGTGTGGTGGTATGTGCCTGTAATACCAGTTACTCGGGAGGCTGAGGCAGGAGAATCGCTTGAACCCTGGAGGCAGAGGTTGCAGTGAGCCGAGATTGCGCCTTTGCACTCCAGCCTGGGCAACATGGCGAAACTCCGTCTCAAAAAAAGAAAAAGAAAAACTGCAGATCACTATCCTTTATGAACATGGATGTAAGAAATCCTCTACAAACTATTAGCAAATAAAATGCAGCAATAAAGATATAAAAAGAGTAACATATGACCAAAAGCAGTTTATCCTGGTGTTGCAAAGTGGGTTCACCATTACAAAATCAGTGCAATTAGCCATGTCAGTAGACTAAAAAATAAAACTTTTTAGATGATAATTGTTTTAACAAACTGTAAGCTTGTGTAAGTGGGAACCTACGTTCTGTGATTCAGCTGCTAGTGGACCTTTTTCCTAGGGTGTCTTGAAAAATTATCAAACACATTAGTATTTTGGGGGCACCTTTTTTAATACCAGTAATCTGAACAGGGGCTGGTGACACTTTGTTGATTAGTAAGAAAAAGACCATAGTGCTTTGATAGAGACCATCAGGGAAAATTTAATAAGTTGAATAGTGACAGAAGACCTTTCTGAGATATAAACAGAGAATGTTATTTAACATGTAATTGCACACTATATCAGCATGCTTTAACATGATTTAGCTGGTTTTAAATTTATTTTTTAAAGAAATAATGTGCTTTTAGTGGGAGTATGGGCAAGTATGTAAGAAGTGGTTAGTTTTAACTAAAAATTTTGTGGTTTCTTTATTCTCTCTGTTTTAGCGGCAGAACCAAGACTAGAAAATGAATAGAAATTTATTTAACTGACTTAGAATTTGGAGAATAACCAAACTCTAACAGCAGTATCCATCCACCCTCTTATTTCCTCAACCTAATGGAATGGTAGGATCTTGAACTCATTCTGTTGCCATCTGGTAATTGCATGTGTTGTTGTTATAATTAGTGTGAGCAAATACTCCTTTAGGCTCTGATGATGCCTAGTGTTGTATAAGAATGGCCATCACAAGTGCACTATATGCAGATGAGTATTGTTAGACATTAGCTGGTAACCATGTGTCTCAGCAGATGTGGTAGACAGTGATTTCTCTTGTTGGTTGGTATGCTGTCAGCCCCTTTGAAGGATGATGTGTCATGCTACAGGTAGGACTTAATCAGAATAAAATAAATGATCAAAAAATTATTTAAACATTTTAAGCTTTACTTTATTTACCTATGCATATGAAGGGGTAAATGCAGCTTGCAACTGATAGAAAGTTACAGATAATTGAACATCAAGAATTATGATTTTTTTAGAAGTATAGAATGTGGTCTAGGCAAATCATCATTATTTATGACTATACTAAATCTTCATGGTGATTATTTTTTGTGATTTGAGTATAGTACAACCATATTATATGTATTTTACACATTGTTGTGTTTTAGAACTAATGATTTTTTTTAATATGGATCTCTCTCCCCCAGGGATTATTCCTACTTGTGATTTTATTGAGGAGGCAAAATATTTTCTAGCATAATATCGGAAGGGAAATAAATTTACTACAGCATAACTGTTCTATTTAACCTCTATGCTTAGAGTTAGAAAAAGAATTACAGGTCATCTGCTGGTTTATAGCCATAAATACTCACAAAAATAAATCATATAAATTCTCATAAGATTTCTCTAATTAGTAGATACCATTTTAGGAAAAAAACCTTTGTTATCCAGTCCTCCTTGAGCTGCTGCCTTATCTGTTTTCCTCCTTTGTAAACTTTCCACAAAGAATTGTTCATATCTGCTGCCACTGCTATTTCATCTCGCATTCTTTTCTGTATTTGTTCCTATGTAGCTTGCTTCTTTGTCTACTGTTTCATAGTAACTACTTTTGTCAGGTTTACTAGTGATTGTCAGTTTGCCAGATCCAGTGGTCACTTTTCTGTCACCGCATTTCTTAGCCTTTCAGCAGCATTTGGTAGAATAGCCCACTCTATCCTTATTGAAACATCTTTTCTTGGTTTCTGTGATAATTCTGATTGTCCTCTATTGTCCTAATTGCTTCCAAGAGTCTCTTGCTAGATCATCTCCCTTCCAACTTTTAAGGAGCTCCTCAGCTGCTTCATCCTAGATGTGTCTTCTTATCCTAATAATGTTTTCTTGCCCTAATAATGTTTTCTATTGTATAGCTCTAATACCGTCTGTTGTCACATAGATGACCCCATGTCCCTCTAAACCCTGACATTGCCACCAAATTGGAAATCTGTATATTCAGCTCTCTTTGGTTTCTCTGTCTGGATGTCTTAAGTTACCTTAAACTTCATATGGCCAAAAAAGAAATAATGGATTTTCATCTTCCCATCTCTGCCCTAAACCCATTTCTTCCCCAGTCTTCCAAGGGCATAGCCATCCATCCAGTGTTCAGGGTGACGAGTTGATGCCATTGAGTCTTCTTTCAGATTGCCATTCCGGAGAGGCCGTAGTGTCTTGATTTTTGGATTGTAACCTCTGCTTTGCTATCTACCAGCTTTGAGACCATGGGCAGTTATCTAACCTCTTTATGCTTTAGTTTCTTAATTTTTTCCTTTCTTTTTTCTTTTTTTTAAAGACAGGATCTTGTTCTGTCGCCCAGGCAGGCTGGAGTACAGTGGCACAATCATAGCTCACTATAATCTTGGAATTCCTGGGCTCAAGCAATCCTCCCACCTCAGCCTCCCAAATAGGTAGGACTATAAGCTTGCACCACCACACCTGGCTAATTTTTGCATTTTTTTGTAGAGACAAGACGGTTTTACTCTGTTTGCCAGGCTGGTCTCAAATGCCTGGCCTTAAGCAATTAGTTCCTTCATTTCTTATAGTCTCTTCTAATCTTGTAAGATCATTGTAAGGATCAAACAAATTACTACATGGAAAATACATAGAACAATGTCTTGAACAAAGCATGTTCTCCCTGAATGTCAGCTATTTTTAATATTCTGTTTCTCAGTCCTCAGATCTAATTGATCTGCACTTCTCATGGACTCTTCTTGCAAAGACTATTCCAAATATGGCTATTCTATTTCAGCCATCACAGTGCAAGCCAGCATCATCCTTGGCTTGGACAACTGTAGTAGCCTCCTAACTAGTTCTTCGGCTTCTCCTTTTGCCTCCCTAAAATCTAATTTCCATATACACCCAAAGTGGCCTTAAAAAATGTGAATCACATCTTATGATTTCCTGCTTATAATACTCTACTGGTCTTCCAATGCTTGTCCTTAGAATAGGTATACTTCAAACTTCTTTTCTGTTTTTTTAAACTTTTAGCTTCAGGGGGACATGTGCAGATTTATTATATAGGTAAACTCGTGTCACAGGGATTTGTTGTACAGATTATTTTGTCACCCAGGTGCTAAACCTAGTACCTAATAGTTATTTTTTCTGATCCTCTCCCCAGCTTCCACCCTCAAGTAGGCTCCAGTGTCTGTTCCCCTCATTGTGTCCATGTGTTCTCATCATTTAGCTCCCACTTATGAGTGTGAACATACGGTGTTCGGTTTTCTGTTCTTGCGTTAGTTTGCTGAGGATAGTGGCCTCCAGCTCCACTTCAAGCTTCTACCGTGGCTGAATGAGGAGGTACTTCCTGTCTCTGTCCCACTCATGCTGTGCTGCAGTCTTTGAATGTGGAGTCTGTTCCTGCCTCAGCGTCTTTACACTTGCTCATCCTTTGCTTGAGTTGCCACTCCTGGTTGTTTCATGGTAGGTTCAAGTTCAAGTCATCGCATCAGTGAGTCTTTGAGTACACAGCTAAATTAGCCCCCCAAATCTGTACTGACATCCTCTCTTATTTTCTTCATAGTACTTCCCCACCTTATGAAATTATCTTGTTTTTGTGTTTACCTGTTTATCTGTGTATCTTACCACTAGAATGTAAGTTTTGTGAGAGCAGGGATGTATCTAAAGTATGAGAATGGTGCCTGGCTCATAGGGGACCATCAACAAATATGTAGTTGTCAGATGAAAGAATGAATGGATCTTATGAAGCTGCTTTCCTGCTCCAGAAGATCTCCCAACATGATCTTTAATGTGGTCACAAATCCTTTGCCTAGTTCAATGAGCAACATTCTATCTCTTAAAGTGATTTACTTTTTTTATTATAATAATGAAAATAATATATAAGTAGAAGAATTATATCTTTTATTGAAATAAAATCTGCTTTCCTGTAATTTTCTCCAGTTGTCTATCATTCTTCCCATTGAAACCATACAGAGTAAATCTAATTGCTCATTAAAAACCTTTTTCAATTAAAAACATTTTTTTCTTTTTGAGATGGAGGTCTCACTGTGTTACCTAGGCTGGCCTCCTGCTCCTGGGGTCAAACAGTTCTGCCCCCTCAGCCTCCTGAGTGGGTGGGACTACAGGTATATGCCACTGAACCTGGCTCCCAATTGTTCTTTTATGATATTACAAAAAATATCTAGGGACAGGATTCATAGTAATTTTAAGTCCTCTCTGAACATGCTTAGAAACTTCAGCTGTGATGTCTTCCAGAACCTTATCATTCTGTTCACCTGCCTTTGGGCCTTCTTTTCTTGATCATTGACGTTCATAAAATATACCTCCTATAGCATATTTTCTGTTGAATAATCCATGTCGAGTACAGTGGGCTATTAACATGAACTTAAATGATCCTTTTAAAGCAGACTGACATTATATCACCTTTGTTGACAATTTTGTAGTTAGTCCATATTGAGCCTGCAGTGAAGTAAACCTCATTTTTTCTTAATCTACACATAACATATTTTCAGTGTTTCCTCATTATATACTTTAATAATTTCATTAAAAATTTTTTTATTCTGTCTCTATTAAAATCTATTTTTGCTAGTTTCTACACTGCCATTTTCTCATTTAACTAATAGTTATTCTCCTAGTTCTGCATTTATCAGTTAATACTAGTATACTGTTAAGGGTGGTAGTATCATGCAATTCCTGCGTAAGTATAATTTTATATCATAATTCAAATCACTAATAAATTAGTAACAAGGCAGAATCTCTGGCTGCCCTGAGCAGACCATTAAAGACCCAAGGAAGTGGCTTTAAGAACAAATTTGAAAGGAAAGTGAATTTTATTTATTTTTTACAAAATATATAAAATCAGAGTTTTTGTTATTTGTCACCTAAAGAATGAGGAAGAATTTGTTATGATTTAGGGACAGGAATGAGCAGGTTTTTTTGAGATGGAGTCTTGCTCTGTTGTCCAGGCTGGAGTGCAGTGGTATGATCTCAGCTTACTGCAACCTCCACCTTCCACGTTCAAGCAATCTTCCTGCCTCAACCCCCCTGGTAGCTGGGATTACAGGCACGTACCACCATGCCTGGCTAATTTTTGTATTTTTAGTGGAGATAGGGTTTCGCCTTGTTGGCCAGGTTGGTCTTGAACTCCTGACCTCAGATGATTCACCCGCCTCAGCCTCCCAAAGTGCTGGAATTACAGGTATGAGCCACTGTGCCTGGCTGATGAACAGTTTTTTAAGACAGAGGAGTCTAGTTTGTGTGCAAAAACCTGGAGGGAAGAGATGGTTATTGACACTTTGAAAACTCTCAGGCGTTCACTGTGGCAAAGTTAGAGAATAAAATACCAGTAAGATACTCTGGACAGAGAAATGAAGCTGGAAAAGTAAATAGGGGCCAGAGTGTTCACAGCCTAGTTCTGGCAGTGTGATCTTGAAAAATCACTTAACCTCCTCCACATCATTTTCTTATTGGTTGGTAAAAGGATACCCTGGGTTGAGTGCAGTGGTTCACACCTAGTGAGCACTTTGAGAGGCTGAGGCCAGAGAATTGCTTGAGTTTAGGAGTTTGAGACCAGCTTGAGCAAAATAGTGAGACGTCTCTACTAAAAATAAAAAAAATTAGCTGGCTGTGATGATGCATGCCTGTAGTCTCAGCTACCTGGGAGGCTGAGGCAGGACGACCCCTTTAGCCTCAGGAGTTCAAGGTTGCAGTGAGCTGTGATCATGCCACTGCACTCCAGCCTGGCCAATGGAGCAAGACCCTGTCTGGAAAAAAAAGAGAGGTTAAAATGAAACCTGCCTTGCCATGGCAGTAGAGGTAAAGTGGATCACTCCTAGCTCCTTACATACAAGGATCTGAAAACATATTTACAAGTAATTTTAAATACTCTTGATCTGGTGAAAAATTTGTCACTGGACAATAGAATAAAAAGAATTGACTAAAGATTTTTTGACAACCAAATGTTAGAATTTATCAATTATTTTTCTCAATTGACCAAAATTTTAGAGACATTGTAAAAATTTGTTGAGTTAATCAGTCAGAGGTTTTTTTTGGTTGATTTATTACCCAATATGTAAGTTAGAAAAGCCAGAAGACTGGTGTTAGAGATTATGAAACCTTTGATCCTGCTTGATGTCAATGGGATGCTTCTAATTAAGTGTCTAGGGATGGCTTTGCAAATGCATATATAGATATTTATCTTTGTGAGTAGTCTGGAAAAATTTTTTTGGTATACTTTAAAGACCATCATTTTGGGCTTTCTCCCAGTTTTGTAAATTTAAATAGAATACATATGTGTATCAGTTCTACAGATTTGTAACTTACAACTACATATAATTATTGTAAAACTAATTAATTTAAAACATATTAGAAAATAAAAAGCTGGAGTCACACCACCCAAGCCAACTGCTAACATTTTAGAAAATTTGCTTCCTATCTTTCTGTATTTGCATATGATCATTTCAAACACAGATTTCTTTTTTTAATGCAAAAGTAGGAATTTTAATGTGTGTTTTTTTTTTTTTGAAAAAGTGAGAGGTAAAAGTTGAAGACCCTCTTCTCTACCTTTTCTCCACTTCCCAGAGGCAGTCTTTGTAACTGCTTTTATTTGTATTCATATAGTTTTCGGTGAGCCTGACTTATGGCAATCTGGAGTCAGGATGTAACTGATATATTTAATAGACATTAGTTGCATTGAACTTCTTTATATCTGTCTCATTTAATTGTTGATATGAGTAAAAAGTTAAAAAGCATGATTCCTGTAAAAATTTAATCAAGTTGTGATTTTATCTGCAGTTTAATCATTCATTGTGTCCTCAGTTTGATACTAATTGGTGTTACTACAGTTGCTGCCTTTGGTTCCTACTACATTCTGTACTTGTTAGCTTTGGCTGACATGGAGTAGATTTGCAGTGAACTGATTTATAGTACTTACTGATTTTGTCCAGACCTTTCGCTAAAATAATCTGTGACATTTAGTTTGCAGCACATGTGTTAAATTGCTCTGTTGTATGTACCACCTTGTTTTATAACTTTATAACAGATGACTTTGGGGGTATATAAAATTAACAAATAAATTTAAGTTCTATTATCAGGGTTCATGATGTTTTTCCTTAAAAGGCAAATTTCGGTAGTATTCAAATTTGATTAAGTGAATGCCAGGTTTTAGATTAAGAGCCAAATGTATCTTTGCTACCTCTTTTCTTCATTGTACACAGGCTTCACTGATGTATATACACATACAGATGGCTAGGTTATCCACTAAAGCAGGGATGTAATCTTTAGTCAGTTCTAGAAAGGTAACTTGGGTGTCTATGATTCAGCCATGTATAGTGCTAGGCAATAGGAGTAAAAACATTGAATAAGACAGTTTTTTTCCTTGACTTTGCAGTTAATTTTTATTCTTTTTGGCTTTTAGGTAGAATTGAATACTGAAAAAGCATAGACTGGGAAGTTTGGAGGAAGTGGAGAAGGGAGCGGGAAGTGGTTTAGAGTGCTTTAGTGGACTATAAATAGAATCAAATGAAGAAGGGATATAATGTCGAGGAGTCCTTTGATCTCAGCCCCAGACTCTTACAGGGCATGTGACTTGATGCAAGAATGAAGCTGATCTATACTGAGCACATTCTTCTAAGAAAGTTTTTATAAATCAGTACATTTCTTATTAAACATACTTAGAACCTTATGTTTGACCAATGATATTATTGGCAAGTAGGTTATCTTCTATAAGCAGAGAAATGAAGGGATAAGGACAGTTGCCCTTTGAACAGGAAGGCCTTGTCTTGCAAAACTCAAATGTTTGAGAGATGAATAACACCGTTCCTATAACACATCATGGCTTACATTGGTTTTACAAGACCTTATTTGATGATCTAAGTAGATGTGATCGTTCTTCAGGGAGAAATGACTATGGCACCTTTTTGTTTGTTTTTAGTTTTAAAATTTCAGATGTTAGACCAGCAAATACCATAATGTGTTCTTGAGGTAAGATATAATGATGTATTTTTAATGTGATTTTTGTTTATTCCTTTTTTCTGTCATCTAAAACTTAATTTGTAATGATGTATTTTTTTAAAAATCAGCTTCCTTCAATATAAACAGTTATTAATTTATTGTGAGAATGACATTCTCATTTTTTTCTGTATGTGATAGATTAAGGTCTGACATTTTATTTTCCTGTGACATCTTAGGAATTGTAAAAAAAAAAAAAAAAAAGTACTAATCTTTTGTTATAGTTATTTTACCAGATATAAGAGAGGCAATGAAGTTAAGTAGGTTTCATTATGTAGTAGAGGTCAGGAAGCCAGCAGTTTACTTCCTATATCAAGCATTTTCTGTTGTCCATACAATGCATTAGATGCGTTTTTGGCTTATATTTCTCTTTGGTCATTGATACAATTCACAGCTGTCAATTGATCTTTAAACCTCAGACATCATTTTTGGTAAATAGGATAAACTATGCTGATTTCCTGATAAAATATTTATTTACTATAATGTAAATGCCTCTCCTTAAAAACCAAGTGCTGGAAATGAGTTTAAGATATCAACCAAGCCAAGTTGTATATATTTGATGAAGTCCAGGCTTATTAAATTTAGTTCCAAAGAAATGGAGTTTGAAAAAAGAGGTTGTTTTTCATGTTATGAATTTTAAATGTTTGTTATGTGCTATAAATAAATTGCTATTGGCCAGGCGCGGTGGTTCACGCCTGTAATGCTTGCGCTTTGGGAGGCCAAGGCGGGCAGATCATGAGGTCAGGAGATCTAGACCATCCTGGCCGTGGTGAAACCTCATCTCTACTAAAATACAAAAAATTAGCCAGACATGGTGGCGTGCGCCTGTAGTCCCAGCTACTCAGGAGGCTGAGGCAGGAGAATCACTTGAATCAGGGAGACCAAGGTTGCAATGAGCTGAGATTGTGCCACTGCACTCCAGACTGGCGAAAGAGCAAGACTCCATCTCAAAAAACTAACTAAATAAATAAATTGCTATCTTTTCTCACCCTATTCATAGAAAATCTGCTTTACTACATTCTTTTCTCCCTAGTTTTATTAAAGTATAATTGACAAAAATTGCACATATTTATGGTATACATTGTGATGTTTTGATATATGCTGCTTTACTGCATTCCTACTGAATATCAGTTGCATTTGTATTTTATCCCCTTACATGTATTAGATACACAGTATCTATTTGCTGATCATTTCCCTTTAAACACTATATATAGTATACTAGTTTTCTTTTACCAACTAATGTTCCACTATTTTTTTTTCTTTCTTTCTTTTACCAGTTTCTCAAACAATTAGGTCTGCATCCTAACTGGCAATTCGTCGACGTATATGGAATGGATCCTGAACTCCTTAGCATGGTACCAAGACCAGTCTGTGCAGTATTACTTCTCTTTCCTATTACAGAAAAGGTAATTGTTAAGTAAAATAGAAAGTTTCTGGTAAATACAATTTTTGTTTTATTTTATCTTACATTTTGAGTCAGGTTCTCACTCTGTTGCCTAGGCTAGAGTGCAGATGTGTGATCGGGGCTCACTGCAGCCTCAACCTCCCAGGCTCAAGCAGTCTTCTCACCTTAGCCTCTTGAGTAGCTGGGACTACAGGCATGTGCCACGACACATAGCTAATGCTTTTATTTTATTTTGTAGAGACAGGGTCTCACTATGTTGCCCAGGCTGGTCTCCCAACTCATGGGCTAAAGTGATCCTCCCACATCTTCTCCCAAAGTGCTAGGCTTATAGGCATGAGCCTCTGTGCCCAGCCCAATCTCTTTCTTTTTTTTAATTTACAAAATTTTTGTTAAATACAATCTTCAAGAGTAAATGATCCCTTCCTTGCATAAAACTAGGCAATCTAGGCAGTGAAGAAATCTTAAAAATGTTTTTATTAAAGAGATGATACTTAGATTTTGATGACGGTAAAGTCCTAGGTTAGTGCTTTAAGCTTGGGTAGTTTTCTTCTTTTATAAAAATTTGGTTAGTTTGCCTCAGCTGTGTTTTGATGTCACATGTAATCACATTTTGACTTACATATTTTAGAGATTTTGAGTACTAGAATAAACTTAAATAAAATTTTTTCTGTATATATAAAAAAGGAATATCCTTTGCCTATTTTAAGTTGGTAGGGGAAATTGATAATGTGGGTTACATTATTTTCAAAATGAACTTGATTTGAGTGGGAATCACTAACCTTAAATACATTTAACTGGCAGATTTAGGGTGTGTTGGGAATTAGAAATAGCTATTCTTTGAGCTCTGTATTTAAATTCAAGTCTCCATATTTTAGTCTTTTCTTCTAGAATGATGTGTGTGTATGTTTCTGTGTGTAGGTATATATATGTATATATGTATGTGTATGTATACATATATACACACACACACACACATATATGTGTAGTGGAGCCAGAACCTTTAAGTGCATTTTATAACAGATTTTGAGGCTATATCATTCTTATTTTTATTTTTAAAATTAGAAACAGTAGGATGATTTTAGTAGTTATGAAAAATGAAGAAGTAAGTGTTTGGGAAGATGTGAGAGAAATATGTTGATGATTTGGCAGATTTGTGTTCAGGTCATCTTCTTCAGGACTAACTGGAACCAAATCCCACAGGACTTAAGACTTAGACCTTGCTTACTCCTGGAAATTCCTGGATCATTTTCTTTATGCCATAACAAATTAGCCTCAATTCAAGATAAATTAAATAACATTGAAGTTTTTCTCTCTTCTACTTAAGTGTTCTACAAAACAAATTATTTAATAAAAGAAATATATTTCTCTGTCTTTGCTAAATTTGGAGTTAGGAATTTCTTAGTGATTGTCTAGTATTAGACCAAACCCCCTCACAATGGTAAGGTTATGATTATTGATATTTGTAGGAGTTAAGACAAAAACTTGAATTTACTCTCTTTTAATCCAATGTTATTTTTGCCTTTTATTGATTACAAAAATAAGCCAACAGATAACTATCCCAGGACCCCCGTTGTGATGAACAGTGAAGAATCTAAAAAAAAAATTAGTTGCCTAAACCTTAGGATTTCTTAGCTGATGGGAGTTTTTTGTTTGAATCGGAAATTTCCAAACCATTGATTTTTATGACTTTTTTTTGTGAAAAAGAAATTAGATTTGATCGCTTCCATCTAGTGAGTCATCAGTATTAAAAAAGCATATTATCCTTATGAATAGGGTTTAATTTAGTAGATTATCAGAGCTAAAAAACTTGTCCCTGTTGAAAGGACGAACACAGTTCTAAAGTATTTTTGTAAGTTTGTACTTAACGTAAGTAGAAAATTTATGTAAGTAAATATATAAGTAAGTATAAATACTTAATGTAACTATTTATAATAGCATGTAAGTAGAGAATACCAATAGCATGTACCACTTTTAGATACCTGTTACAGTTTGGTAGATCCCTATTTCAGCTTATAGGTGGTATATGGCAAAATTATTAAGAGGATAGCTAGTGCATTCTTTAGGATCTACAAAGTGTTTGTCTTTGAATTTCTAATTTAAAAATTGAATATGTAGTTGTGAATGACTTAAGCATACTAATAGCAAAGGAGCTGTCATAGGCACCTTATTATCCTGTATGTATGTATGTATGTACTTATTTTTTGAGACAGAGTCTTACTTTGTTGCCCAGGCTAGACTGCAGTGAGCCGATGGCGCCATCTTGGCTCACTGCAGTCCCCAGCTCCCAGGTTCAAGTGATTCTCCTGCCTCAGCCTCTGGAGTAGTTAGGATTACAGGCATGTGCCACCATACCTGGCTAATTTTTTTTTTTATTTTTAGTAGAGACGGGGTTTCACCATGTTGGTCAGGCGGGGTTTCACTATGTTGGTCAGGCTGGTCTCCAACTTCTGACCTTGAATGATCCCCTGCCTTGGCTTTCAAAAGTGTCTGGATTATGGGTGTGACTCATTACCCTTTAAAGTCCATCATGGTGGGTTTTTAAAAATAAATGTTATTGTGTGTACTTGAAGTGTACAACATGATATAGGATTCATATACGTAGTAAAATCGTTACAATACTGAAGCAGACTGACATCTATCATCACATAGTTCCTCTTTTTGTGATAAGAGCAGTTAAAATCTACTTATTTAACAAAAATCTCTAAAGCAATATAGTTTTATTAACTTTAGTCTTCATGTTGTACATAATTTCTAGACTTGTTACTTGCTTATCTTACATATCTGCTATTATGTGTCCTTTGACCTACATCTCATCACCTCTCTGCTAACCACTGTTTCATTCTCTGTCTCTGTGTATTTGAGCTTTAAAAAAAAATTCCATGTATCAGTGATACTATGCAATATTTTTCTTTCTGTGTCTGAGTTGTTTCACTTATCATAATGTCCTTCAGGTTTATCCATGTAGTAGATGTTAGGATCTCCTTTTTTTAAGGCTGAATAATATTGAGAGAGAGAGAGAGAGAGAGAGAGAGAGAGAGAGAGAGTGTGTGTGTGTGTGTGTGTGTGTGTGTGTGTGTGTGTGTGTCTATATCTATGCCACTTTTTCTCCTAACCAAGTTCTAACCAGATCCGACCCTGCTTAACTTCTGAGATCAGATGGGATCGGGCACATTCAGGGTATTATGGCTGTAGACTATACCATGTTTTTATCCATTTAGCCATCTGTGGACATTTGGTTTTTTCCATATCTTGGCTATTGTGAGTAATGCTGCAGTGAACATGGAAGTGCAAATATTTTCACAAGGTAGAGATTCATCTCCTTTACAAAGTGATTCGTCTTCTTTGGCTATGAATTGTTTGGTCATATGGTAGTCTATTGTTAATTTCTTTAGAAATCTCCATACTGTTTTTCATAATGACTGTACCAATTTGCATTTCCACCAACAGTGCACTTGGGTTCCCTTTTCTCCACACCCTTGCCAGCATTTATTATCTCTTTTTGATAATTGCCATCAATGGTAATGTTCTTTGTTGTTGTTGTTTGAGACACAGTCTTGCTCTGTTGCCCAGACTGGAGTGCAGTGGTGCAATTTCAGCTCACTGCAACTTTTGCCTCCATGGTTCAAGTGATTCTCATGGCTCAGCCCCTGGAGTAGCTGGGATTACAGGCATGTGCCACCATTCCCAGCTAATTTATGTATTTTTAGTAGAAACAGAGTTTTACCATGTTAGCCTGGCAGGTCTTAAATGCCTGACCTCAGATGATCCACCTGCCTCAGCCTCCCAAAGTGCTGAGATTATGGGTGTGAGCTACCTAACTCAGCCAATGATAGTATTTTGAATGTGTTCCTTGTGATAGTGCGGTTCAGCCAGTAAATATAGGCAAAGGGGCTACAGATTTATTTCTCTCTGATATTTACGTCTCTTGGCCTTACTTTGGTCTACCATAATTTCTTTTTTTCTTTACTTGCTTTGAATCATTTTAGGAATTTTTCCTACACATTAAATCTTGAAATCATCAAATCTTATTTTGCTTTGTTGACAGGAACATTAACAACAGACTGAACTATAGAACTGTAAACTTTCAGCCTAAGACCTTAATATACTGAACCTTTCCAGTTTTTATCAGTCGAACTTACATGAATAGTGTCCATTTATTCTGAAAAATGTTACTTAAAATTTAATTTATAAGCACAATAAAATTCATATTTTGAGCATAGATACATTTGTTGTTAGAAGCAGTTTATTATTTTTTTCTCTTTAGGCAAGAGAGTTTAAACTGCTTAAAGAAGCAGTTTCTTAACTAATTGTAGGTTTTCTGTAGACATCATTTGTTTCTTTTATTGCAGGGGATCAGGAAAATGTTTCTGTAAAGGGACAGATAGTAAATATTTTCAGCTTTGCAGGCTTTCAAATCTCTGTTGCAGTTATTTGACTTTGCCTTGTAAACAGCCGTAGACAATACATTAATGAAATTTTACTTATGAAAAGAGGCAGTGGGCCAGATTTGGCCTGCAGGTTGTCATTTGCTGACTCTACTCTATTGGAAACAGAACGTTATGGGAAAACTCTAAGCCAAACAATATTATCATCTTTCTCCTCCCTGCCTCACCCATTTTTTGAACTTTTTTGCCATTTTTAACTCTTTCTTACTATTAGGAAACTAAAATACAGAGACATTAAGTAATTTGCTAAAGTCACACAGCTAATAACATTCGAGCCAGTTTGTGGGCCCAGGCAGTCAGCTGTAGAGCCCACATTTGTGATGCTTATTATTATACCCCATTGCTTTTATAACCAGTTATTATAGATAATGGTTAATGTCTGTTATGGATTATATAATGTGAATTTTATTAATATGGTATGATTTTCCAAAAGGAAAAATATTTTTGCCAATGATAAACCATATAGAAATGTACAAATGTAAAAATTAGCAAGTAAAAGTTCTCTAGTAATCTCTTGTCCGAAAGATAACCTCTATTAAGTTTCTGCATATCCTTTCAGACTTTCTAATGTGTATATACGTATTTTAAAAACATAAATTGGAATTGTTGTTAATACATACTGACATAACCACGTTTAGTCAGGGACAAAGTTCTAAATCAGAATATGTAAATCTACAGTGCTTTATAGTATTCTATTACAATATGCTATAATACATGTTAACCAAATCTCCATTGATGGTTATTTATAATTTTTCCAGTTTTCTGCTCTTAGAAGTATATATATCATTTTAGAGATTATGTTTTAGACTAATCTCCTATAAAGGAAATTGCTTATTGGAGTGTATGATCATTTAAAATGTTAATACATATTATCATATGCCCTCTAATGGGATTGTACAAATATACGCTTTTAATAATGGCAGAGGAGAATGCCTTTTTGTTCATACCTTCACCATCACTGGCTACTGCTATTCAGTTTTCAGTCTTTTGTTACTTTGGTAGGTGATAAATTATATTTTAAACTCTTTCTTTTATAAAAATAATTTTTATCATTTGCAGTTTTTCTTTTACAGACTGAGGTTTTTAACATGTTATTTTCCACATGTACACTATTGACTTTTTTTTAATAGTATGAAGTATTCAGAACAGAAGAGGAAGAAAAAATAAAATCTCAGGGACAAGATGTTACACCATCAGTATATTTCATGAAGCAAACAATCAGCAATGCCTGTGGAACAATTGGACTAATTCATGCTATTGCAAACAATAAAGACAAGATGCACTTTGGTAAATGATTTTTCATACTGCATTTTTTCCCCCCTTAAGATATAAATTGATTTCATTGAGCAGTAGGTGGTGCTCTAATTCTTTCTTTCAAACTGTAAAATAAAGCATTTCCCCCTTATTTTATGATGGTAATGTATATACTGTTAGAAGAAATATTAATCCTTCTTATTCTTTTATATTGTTGACTAATAGAGGTTAAACAAATGGACAAATATTAATAATGTGAGGCTTATCATTTATAACAAGATTCTTATATTTCTAACTTACCAGTGAAAGGATTTTACGTGAAAAATAGTAGCATACTTCTAGTATTTTCATTTATTGGTCTTTCTGCTGTATCAAGCCTTTTTAATTTTATCTTCTTTCCTATTTTCAGAATCTGGATCAACCTTGAAAAAGTTCCTAGAGGAATCTGTGTCAATGAGCCCTGAGGAACGAGCCAGATACCTGGAGAACTATGACGTCGGTACCTTCTTTCTGTTTTGATCTCATATGTGGGCAAAGTTTTGTGGGATTGTAGATGTATTTGGGGTTTTGTCTTGAAACCATAGTTTTGAGCAGCTACGGATTTTATTGTATCCGTTAATAAAAGCCTTTTGTACTTTTTAGATAACTTCATCTGAAGCATCCATAAATGCTGATAAATTGCCACTTCTTTTCTATGTTCAGAGCTGACTGAATGGATAAAAGCAGTTTGATTGATAAATTTTTTTTTTGACATGGAGTCTCGCTCTGCTGCCCAGCCTGGAGTGCAGTGGTGCTCTCTCTGCTCACTGCAACCACTGCCTCCAAGTTCAAGCAATTGTGCTTCAGCCTCCCGAGTAGCTAGGATTTCAGGTGCGTGCCACTATGCCTGGCTAATTTTTGTATTTTTAGTAGAGACGAGGTTTTGCCATGTTGGCCAGGCTGGTCTCAAACTCCTGGCCTCAAGCAATCCCTCCACCTCAGCCTCCCAGAGTGCCGGAATTACAGACATGAACTGCCATGGCTGGCCCTGATTCACATATTAATAAAATACTTTATGACTGACTATTCCTTACCATTCCCTCCATAAAATAAATATATGTCTGGCAGTACCCTATGTATCTTTCGTTGGGAATTTGGAACAAGGCTGAAAATGAAAGGAAAATGCAAAGGTTTAAAGGTAGACATTGGACTATACTGTAGCTATTTTATCAGCGTAATAACCAGGCCACATAAACTAGGTTTTATATGTAATATAGGTTATATTTAATGCAGTTGGTAATGATTGTACCACTTCATATAACTGTTCTGAAATTGTTTTTAAAATTTATTACTTTTAGAATCAATTTTTCTTTTGAAATCTTTTTACCTTTTAATAACATTATTAAATAGATTATAAGTTCTTTGAAATTAAGTGTATAGTCTACAAATTATTTGGCTAGAACAATACCTTAAGTAAAGTTTGTGCCTGATAAATTAATTGGTTTGATTATGTTATTAAGCATTCCTGTTTTTAAATTGTTTTTTTCCTTTAAAAAAAAAACTGGAGACTTCATAAGACATTTTTATTATACATAAAAATAAACAACATGAAAATCAGTAATCTTACTAACGAGAGGTAGATAAACATTAATATTTTTATAGGGAGTGTATATGTATATACACAGTTTTTGAAACAAAAATTTGATCACACTGTAATACTGTTTTATAACTTGCTTTTTTCACTTATCACAAACGTATTACATACCAGTAAGTATATATTCGATATTATTTAATGGCTGCATAGCTTTCCATTATATAATATTGTATTTCACCAATAAACTAGGTGTTAGAAATTTAATAGTTTTTCACTATTTTAATAAATATTGCAAAGTACATCTTTGTAAATGTCCTTAATTATATAAAATTATGTACAATTATATGTAAATATATAAATTACTAGAAGAGAAATTGCTGTATAAAATAGTTTGCATGTTTTTAAGGCTTGGATGTGTGTTTATTGCCAGTTGCTATTCATAAAGGTTGTACTTTCACCTGTAATTTACTATTGTGCCCATTTCTCTGCATCTTTGCAAATAGTGGGTACTGTCAGAGTGGTTTATTTTTTAGTTCAGGAAACTAAATTCTGTAGCTTCTGATAAATGCATGAGTTGTGCTCCACATTTCTAAATTGCTGACTGAAACTGCATGATTAAGCATAAATGAAGGCAGAGCTGCAGAGGAGCATGGAACCGGGAGAAACAGATGAGATAAGCTTCTTTAGTCTCTATCTGTGAAATGCTTACTTTATTCTAGTCTTAATTGAATAAAGTGTTAAGTGTTAGTTCTAACAACTGAATAAGTTAAATGGCCCCTACTTACAGCCTGGAAATTACAAATAATCAGATATTCAGTTTCCTAAATCTTTAGAGATTTGCGGGTATATAGTATAGCAAATATATACACAGTATAGCAATTCATTTGATTACCCAGATATCATAAGCTGTTCTTAAATTTCCTTCAATTTGTTGTTTCTGTAGAAGACTTTAGATGTTAAATTTTAGCTTTGTTGTTGTTTTCATTTAAAAAGTTGAGTATGGTCATTTTTTCCAATGAATACCTTTATTTTTCTTACAGGCCATCCGAGTTACTCATGAGACCAGTGCCCATGAAGGTCAGACTGAGGTATTTCACATTTTTTCAAAATTTTTCTTGCTATGTGTAGATTTAACGATAATGTTATTGTAGGACATAAAGTTTTAGAAAGTTACCTGACCTTTTGTTTTTTCCTTTGAAAGAGAATTTGCTTAAGCAAAAGCAGTCATAAAGCAGCAAAAGAACATGTTTTGACAAGCTGTTAAGATGCTGCTGTCTGCTGTTTCAGTTCATCTAATCATTTAGACAGATTGCAGGTAGTGTGCTGTTTGTGTGGCTACTCAGTGGCTTGTTTTCCCTATGAGATTCCTTTGATTTCCAAGTATGTTGGGAAAAATACCTGCACTATTGTACAGTTAGAGAGCCTGTGCCTTTCTCATGTCCTGCTTCCAGCAGAAAGCCATATCATTTTCTTTGCTCAGTAAATTTGTTCTAGGGTCACATAATGATCTTTACCATCTTTACCCTGTTAGCCAGTTCAGCTGGGTGGATTTTCCTTTCCTTCTCCCTCTTTTTTCATTTGTTGGTTTCATTTTCCTTCCATCTTTCCTTTCTTTCCTTCCCTCAAGCCCTGACTGTATCACTCTAAGAGGAAGTTTATCAGAAGGTATTTTAGTCAAAAAGAATTTAACTAAAGCTGTTTGGTATGTTTATAGCACATTTAAGGGTTAATACCAGAGAATTAGAGGTTTTCTTCTTTCTTATCCCATATGTGACTTGAAACCACAGTTTTTCATGTAAAAGATGACATTGCCCTTATACTTAAAAAAAAAAAAAAACTTGAAAAAAATACTTGATTTAAAAATCATGGATTTTGGCTGAGCATGCTGGCTTACACATGTGTAATCCCAGTCCTTTGGGAAGTTAGAGCACGAGGATCATTTGAGGCCAGGAGTTTGAGACCAGGCTGGGCAACAAAGCAAGACTCTGTCTCTACAGAAAGTAATAAAAATTAGCCAGGTGTGGTGCTGCACGCACCTGTAGCACTAGCTACTAGGGAGGCCGAGATGGGAGGATTACTTGAGCTTAGGAGTTTGAGGTTATAGTGAGCTATGATTGCACCATTGCACTCCAGCATGGGGAACAGAGCAAGACCCTGTCTCTCTCTATATATAGGTTGCTCTTAGGTGCTACTTTCAACGGTGTAGATTATTGTTTTTCACCAAATTTATCCATACACAAACACAGAAGAGCCCTGTTGAAATGTTTTTAACAGCAGATTGGAAATTAATGAAATGCTGTTTTATATTGCTTTATGTGATCCTGAACATATTCATAATCTTCATTATGCTTTGCTTTTTTTGTTTGCAGATTTATCGTGTTAAAATTAGTGATGATGAGGATCAGCATAAGTTTATTGTAAGATATGAAGACAGTTACTTGTAATAAAGCAATTAAGTGCTTTAACAGATATTCACTACAAAAAATACTTAATTTTGCCATACTTTTCTTGCCCACTTTTTGGAGCTTCATCCAAACTATGGATTTACATTTACACTTCTTTTTAAATGATCTTCATGCCTGTTTCTTCAGACCTAAGCTACTTCATTCCTTCCAGTCTTGGATGCCTGTTAGACGTCATCTGAATGACCCACATATTTTAGAAAGCATTTTTCTTTGTTTGAGCTTATTATCTGTATCTTAAACTTTTGATTCCCTTTATTGTTTCTGTTTCTTATAATAGCTCCACCGTACATTTTTCCGCTGTAACTAATCTAATACAAATTCATTAACTTCTGGTTTAGAAGATCTGCTTCTTTTGCAGATTCTCAGTCTTTATTCCATTTCTCATCCATTTTTACACAATTCTTCTGTGTTCCCTTTTCTGAAATGTACCTGAATCAGGTGGCTGCTAAAATTTTTCTAGAGGTTTCCTAATGCGTAGAGCAGTAATTCTCAAGGTGGAGATAGAAGTTAGGATTTTCTGGAGTACACTGCTGTGTACTCCCATCAGAATTAATCTTTTCTGCTCCTTTCCCATCTCCCACAGTTTAGAATCAGTACTAGAATGAACCATATTTTCGATGTATGTTATAACCCTAAAATGTGTAGGAGCTAAAAAAGTTTTTGCGAATGATTCCTCAAGCTATGCAATCAATTTCAGGCTGTTTAACCTAGTTGCATTCAAGGTTTTCCTAACCCTTGTGTGTCTGTCTTTTTCTTTTTTTCTATTTTAACTTGTCTTTCTAACTTTAAGTATTTCTTTTTAGCCAGCCCTTACTTCCTTATTTTATTATTGCTGTTCTTTTTGCAGTACTCTCTGAAAATAAAATATTCTTTCCCTCAGTCTCTTCCACTTCCTACTTTTTATCCATTCTTCAAGACTCAGCTTAATATGATCTTCAACATGAAGCCGTTCCAGATGATCAGACCTGCATATATTTTATCCTTTATATGAACTTTTTATATGACTACTCCAACTATTTGCATTTTAACTATTTCATATTCTCTTTCATTTTTTAAGATGTGCATTTTTTCACATTTTAAAAACTCTGAAGTTAAGATGTATCTTACAATTGATAGCACAATTTACTTGGCATTATTCCCAACTTAGTGGTTCTTAAAATGGTGTGTCATGTAACCAATGGTGCCTCAGTTTGATGAAGTATGGTATCATATCTCCTTTTCTGGGGCTTTTAGGCCTAGGATTGGCATCTGATTCATTTGTGTATGTTCCAAATTATCCAATACTGTTACACACAGTATAACACATGTCTATTAATTAACCAGAATTAGCCCAGAACTGTCCTTGGTAGTGTAAGAAATAATAATAATAAAAAAGCAGGGGGAGGGGGGCAAACCTTAGTTTTCTATAGTCCCCTGGGTACATGAAACTTACCCATTAGCAATTGTTTCCAAATAAGTCAGTGTTAGCATTTTGGAAGGGTTCAGTTCTTTTTTGTGTTGGACTGTTCTGTGCACTCCAGGGTGTAATATAGTGACCTCTAGTTGCTGTATGTTAGTGTCTCCCGATCGCTGAGGGAACAAAAACCTGCACCATATATTTTTCTGATCATCTCATCTAAGATTCATCTCCTGGCTGGGCTTGGTGGCTCACGCCTATAATCCCAGCACTTTTGGAGGGTGAGGTGGGCAGATAACCTGAAGTCAGGAGCTTGAGACCAACCTGGCCGACGTGGTGAAACCCCATCTCTAGTGAAAACACAAAAATCAGCCAGACGTGTGGCATGTGCCTGTAATCCCAGCTACTCAGGAGGGCCAGGCAGGAGAATCGCTTGAGCTTGGGAGGTGGAGGTTGCAGTGAGCTGAGATTCCATCACTGCACTCAGGCTGGGTGACAAAAGTGAGACTCTGTCTCAAAAAAAAAAAATAAAGATTCATCTCCCATCTATGGGCTTAAGAGTCCTCGGTGTATTATTATCTCTACTGCTGTTTGTATTCCAGCCCACTGATTTTTTGTCAGTTCACACAAAGTACCCAGGTCTTTCCTGTCTGTATTAGTCTGCTTGGGTAGTCATCACAAATTATTACCAGGTGGCTTTAACAACAGAAATTTATGATCTCACAGTTCTTGATGCTAGAAATCCAAGAGCAAAGTGTCAGCAGGGTTGGCTCCTACTGAGATGTCCCTTCCTGGCTTGTAGACTACCACCTGCTCAGTGTAGCCTCACATGGCCTGTCCTATGTGTTCATATGGAGTGGATGTGGAGAGAGAGGGGAAGAGAGAGATCGATTGCTCTCATGTCTCTTTCTCTTATAAGCACACCAGTCCTATTGGATTAGTGCCCCATTCGTATAACCTTACTTAACATTAACTATTTCCTTCAAGGCCCTGTCTCCAAATATAGTCACATTGAAGGTTAGGGCTTCAATGTATTAATTTGACAATGGGGACACAATTCAGTCCATAGTACCATCTTTGTGCTTTCTAATGACGCAGCACACTTCCAGCCTGTTTGAGACCAGCCTGGGCAACATAGTGAGACCGTGTCTGTACAAAAAAATTAGCTAGGTATGGTGGCACACACCTGTAGTTCTGGTTACTCTGTAGTCCCAGCTACTTGGGAGGCTGAGGTGGAAGGATGGCTTCAGCCCAGGAGGTCAAGACTGATCATGCTGCTGCACTCAAGCCTGCGTGACAGAGTAGACCTTGTCTCAGACAAAAAAGAAAAAATATTCAAAAAAAGAATAAAAGATGGTTGTGTCTGTACTGAATATGTACAGACTTTTTTTCTTGTCATTATTTCCTAAACAATATATTATAACAACAACTTCTATAGCATTTACATTGTATTAGGTATTACAAGTTATCTAGAAATGATTTAAAGTATACTGGAGGAGGTACATATGTTATATGCAAATACTACATTATTTTAAACAAGGCTTGTGAGCATCTGTGGATTTTGGTATCTGCAGGGGGTCCTGAAACCAATAGTCCATGGATTTCAAGGGATGACTGTATATTCATTCCAACTAAGACCTTTTGGAATGATTGTAGAATAATAAGATTGGCAGGAAGTTTCAAGTTAATATGATCTGGGCTTCCACTAAAGTGTTTAGTAGATTAGAAAATCTCCTTATTTTAAGGCTTTTCTATTCACAGAAGACTCTAATAAGTGTCTTTAAAATTGTGAACAAGTATCAGTGATGCAAAAGTGGAAACAGTCTGCAAGTCAAATGTGAAGACAAGAAGGAAAAATCCAGAAGGGTATTTTATTTGTCTTTGGACCCTACTTTTACTTCATTGACACTTAAAAGTAATTTCCAAAATTTGTGATTTGTCCATATTAATCTAGGAGTCAGCCCAGATATGAATAGAGATCTCCTGATGATTTATTGTTTAACTTTTTGCAAAAAGAGTAAGTTTGTTGTACTGCCCAGAACTCTCCATGTAAATTAATAATAATAATGAAAAACAACAGAAATGACAGGAAGCGCTATTGCTTTCTGTTTTTAAAAAAACATACCAGTATGGAAAAAATAGCAAAATACTTTTAGCAGCTACCATATACATTTAGCAGCTACTATGTATATTTGCTGCCATTCTTTTTTTAGTACATTTTAAGAATAGTTGAGATCAAGAAATTTTGTCTGACTTTTTTCTTAACATATTACCATGAACATTTTCTTGTTTCATCAGCATCAAGTAAATGAAATTTATTTTTCATTTCCTTAACTTTTGATGTTTAGATTATTTTTAGTTTTTCAAGTTAAAACTATAACTTCATTGAAAATCCTTGTTAATCTAAGTATTCTTTCGGGTTTATTAAGGTAGTTTCTTGTAGGTGGAATTACTGATTCAAAGGGATGTACATTTTTATGGTTCTTGTTACATAACATGAAATTGTGTTTCTTTCATTTGTTCAATCAGATAACCAGTTTGAGAACCTACTGTACTAGGCACTGTCTTTGACTTGTACATACAAAGATAAGTGAGACATAACTTGTGTCTTCAAAGATCTTTTACTTCAGTGGCGACCGCAGCTTTGAAAACAGCCCTTGCCAGTATTGAATTCTATTTCTAAATTTTTGCTTGTTTGATAGGGGGAAATAACATGTTTGATTGCTAATGATACTTAAAAGATCTTTAGTAAAAGTTTATGAAGTTAATTCAAATCATAAAATTATAATTGATTTACAATGAAATGTTAGTATGTAATTCTATTTTGGTTAATGTTGTTAACCTATAAAAGAGCGATTATTTGACCACTGGGGTAAGCATTGCCTAATTTCTGATTTCAAGTATGTGATCATAAATATATATACATAATTAAAGATACGTGTGTGTGTTTGTATGTGTGTGTGTATGTGTGTATTTTTAATTTAGGAAAATCCTCTGTTTAGAATCTACTTGGCTTTTTTGGCCCAGCCAGTACAGACTGTCAGTAGGAATAAACAGCATAAAGTTTTATCTTCATTAGATGAATTTGTATAGTTGCATGGCTTTATTTTACTATGGATATAATCTTTATTTTTATTATATTGGGATTACAAAGAGATATCAGAAATTATTCCAATAAGCCAAAAAAGATTTACACATATTGAGGTGCTCACATATTTATTCCCCTCCTTTGGGAATTTATTTCCTTCTTTCCTTCCTTCACTTTGAAAGAATCCCAGGATATTAGGAAGAAATTTAGTTTTTAAATAATGTAAAATATAAGTTTCTGATTATCTTGGAAGAATCAGGTGGAAACAATAAATATATCATGCAGTTCAAAATGTAGAGTCCAGTTTTGTCAAAAGTCTGAAACTGCAACTTTCTGATCTTTGTTTTTCTTTACTTTTCATACCCCATTTTCTTTATTCTGTTCCAACATGACTTAAAAATCTTTTGGGGGTAATTTTATTTTATTATATTTTTAAAACCAAAAATGCCCTGGGACTCCCTAGCTTGCTTCTGTGTCTCTTCTTTTTTTGTTTCTTCTGAATATCATTCCCTTATAATAGAGGCCTTCCCTTTCCTCTTTTCTCTCCCTCCCTCTGTCCCTCCCTTCTTTTTTTCCTCTCCATCTCTCTCCTTTCCTCCTCCCTTATTTCTTCTTTACTGATCTCAGAATTTTAGGAATTGATGTATTATTCCTTATTTTAAAGGAAAATTCTTAGACTGAACTCACCAGTTCACCCTTCCAGATCTGACTAGATGAAACTAGTCTAAGAATGCTTTCAGCAATAAAAAGAATTGATGTTGTGCTTGGTGGTGGTGAAAGATTTCTATTAGTTTTGTTTTAAATCACAACTTTCCAGAATAGAGGGTAATGTTAGAATACATGATTTTTTTTCATTTGTAATAAAGGAGAACTCTATTTGGGGCTACTCTCAAATTGTAAAGAAAATAATTTCTGGGAATTAGTTTGAACAGTTTAACTATGGTAAGCTTAGGTTTAAAGTAATATGTAGATGTATAGGTATTACATTAATAGAGATTTCTAATATGGAGAATTATAAACTTAAAGGAGAAAACATAATTGTTAAACCAGTAGGGGAAAAAAGTCTTTTAAGAATATCTTGATGTCTGTGGGCATCTTGATTTATTAGGTGAGCAAAATGAAGAAATTTACCATTTATCCAGATTTTCCATGGATTATGTAGTGGTATTTTGTGTATTTTGATATCTATCCCATATTTAACTTGTGACTTCTTTGCCAACCGAACATGGATACTCTGTAGGAAACTTTGCATCTTTTGCATGGATCTGGTTTTAATTTCCTTTTTAAAATTTGAACTTTAAATTTACTATGATCCAGTGTATTACACTGAAATTTACTAAAAAATCTACAGAAATCCATTTAGAATTAATTTATGATTTTGATTTTAAACTCATAAAGTTATGCACTTATGTGTTCTCATGCATGCTCACACACATGCCCTTACACATATGTGTACACATTTATAATTTAATTTTCATAGCATTTGGCAGCTCTAAAGATGTTCCCAATTATTTTCTTTTCCATGTGCCAGATTTTACACTCAGTGGTCCAGTCCTTTCCTTTCCTTTCCTTTTTCCTTTTTTCTTAGGATGGTGGGTCTCACTATGTTGCCCTGGCTTGTCCCAAACTCCTCGGCTCAAGTGATTCTCATCCTCCCGAGTAGCTGTGATTATAAGCGCATTCTGCCATGCTCGGCTAGACTCAGTGGTATTTCTAAAGTCTTAAAGAACATCCCCCATTCAGGAAATAATGATTCAATTTAATTGTCATGAACAAGTGTGTATTTGATCAATCAGTCAATAAAAGGAACTGTGATCTAATAATCATGAGAAGCTGAAATCATTTTTAAACAAACTAAGGAAGTGTTTTATCCCCATTTCTACCCCGTGTAGGTATGGCGAAGGCAGTGCATATTGTTCTCTGTTAGAAATCCACAAATATCTTAGGCTCTCAACCCAAAAGAATCTCACTATGAGATGACTGGGGTTGCTAGAAACATTGGGGATTATTTCTCGGTGCTAAGCGTCTGTGTGAATTTTCTTGACTGCCCTTGTCATTTTTGTGTGAATATGATAGAACTGCTTTGAGGTACTCACCAGCTTTCAAGTATTCTCATCATCTTACTTCTTACTCCTTTTGAAAGTATGTCTGCCATATTATTATAATGTTGGTTACCATTTTCTGAATTTGTGTCATGGGGTATACTAAGTGTTGTATGTACCCTAGTTTGATCCTCTCAGTTCCACAAGATAGCTGTTACCCCATTTTGCAGGTGGGAAATCTAAGAAGCTGCTAATATATTCAGGGTCACACAGCTAGTGGGTACTCCCGTGCTCTTAAGGCAACAAAACATGTAGGTAAATCAAATTACTGAAAAAAAGTGAAATGAGGTTTTTAAAATTTGAATTTTTGTTTTTGCTCTAAAAGCAAGGCTATTCACAGCTAGAAATTTAATGCAAATATGTAATAAGCTACAAATAGTCATTCAGAGTTGTGCCAAATACTTTGTTCTTTTTTGCCATTACATCTAAGTCAGTTCTTATTCAATGCACTACTTTTTTTTTTTTTTTCTATTAACAAGAAATCTTACCCATAAACTAGCCACAGTCTTTTGGTAATCATGTTAGGCATATTTTAGAAAACAGTAATTAACTATCTACCCACTCATGATTCCTTCATGTTCAAGAAATTGCATAGTTATAAGGATATTTTCTTAATAATAGTATGTCAGTTTAAATGAGAAAATGCTTTGGCTGTAAACCAAAACCTACTTACTTTATTTTTGAATTTTAACATATTTTAGATTTAAGCACTTACAGTACCCATCAAACCAAACACTTGATTTCTTTCTTTCTTTTTTTTCCTTTGAGTCAGGGTCTTACTCTGTTGCTCAGGGTGCAGTGCAGTGGCTTGATCTTGGCTCACTGCAGTCTTGATCTCTTGGGCTGAAGCTGTCCTTCCACCTCAGACTCCCAAGTAGCTAAGACTATGGGCATGTGCCACCACACCTGGCTATTTTATTTTTTTGTTTTTAGTAGCTGTGGGGGTCTCCCTATGTTGCCTAGGCTGGTCTTAAACTCCTGGGCTCAAGTGATCCTTCTGCCCTGGCCTCTCAAAGTCTTGGGATTACGGGTGTGAGCCACTATACCCGGCCAAAATACATGATTTCTTAATAGGGGAGTACTCTTAGGCAGACCCTCTGCTTTCTTAGATGTTTTTGAAAAAGTATAAATCATTTCTTTTTAGCCTTCACAGCATTTCTAATACTTTGTTTATTTTATTAAACAGTTTGAAGAGTAATTTTTTTTTTTTTTTAAATAAAAAAGTACATGCATGCTAGCTGAAGAAAAAGTAATTTGGCCTTTGAGACCTGGGTGATGATTGTTGTTGTTTTCTGAACTAGTTCTAAGTTTGACAACTAGAAGGTAGATTTGAATTATATTCAGGAATTCAGATAGAAAATAATAATAGTTGTGCCTTTACGAATCAGTCAGATTAGGTGACAATTGATAGACGAGTGGCTTTGTGTGCAGTGGAAAACACTGAAATTGGAGCTGGGAGTCATGAGTCTGCCTCTGGCTTTCACACTCACTAGTTATGTGGCTTTGGGCAAGTCAAGTAAGTCCTTGTGCTTCTGAATAAACCAAAACTGTCATGCTTATGGTCTGTATTCACATAGCTCACTTTCTCTGTGTAAGTGAATGTGTGTTTTGTTTTTAAACTCAGAGGGTTTCGATCAGAATCAGAAGGATTAAAAATCTCATGCAACAATTACCTATTAAGTATCTTAGCATTCTTTCTGAAGAGTAAATCATTTAGTCTGCTTTTTAAAATTCCTCAGGTTTCTGAAAAGCCTATTCTATGTTTTTTGAACTATAATGAAGAGATGAGTTTAAATTTCATGTAAAGTGGTATATCTTCAGTCACATTATACTGTTGCAATGCCCACACAGTCAGCAGTGAGGGCCTAGGTTCACTGTTAATGTCCTGGCAGACACTGGTGTCATTAATAGTTTTAATAAAATAAATAATTATTAGTGATTTTGGACTCCTCACCAGAATGAAAAAACTGAGGAAGTGAGCTCTTTATTCAGTCTCTCTAGAAAGTGAGCTGTCTTTATGACTTTTATGAAAGATTAAAAAATAAACTGTAGATATTTAATCTTTTCCAGTTGGTATGGAGGACAGTGTGAAATTAGCCATCTAGCTAAAGATTTAGCTGACAGTTTAAATTTTCTTATTTGAAAGCAGAGCTAAAAATTAGGTTGCTTAAGCAGTCGCATTAACAATTAACATTATAAAGATTTAAAAGTTGGTGCATGTGTCTTTAATCTTTGTAATTCTAAGAGGAAAGTCTATGAATTTTAGGTTTCCATAATAGCACATTTTATTTCAAAGTCCTTCCATCTCTTGAAATGTTGTTGTTTGAAAGTCTTTTTCTGAATTATATCAACTCTTTGAAATTGAATATGTATATGATGTACACTATTATGTCTATGTTATGAATTATCTCTGGAAATTATGCAGTTGAAGATAATATGTGTAGAGTGTGTTTAGCATTAGGATGTAAAAATAAATATGACTAGAGTAAAAATTTAGAATTCTTAGTTCTAATGTTTAACATTTTGACATACTTGATAGAAATAATCTTTAGTATGCTATGACAGGAGCCATAAGGTAGTGGATAAAAGCTTTGCCTGCCCCCAAGCCTTACAAAGTAGTTAAATAAACAATTTTAATATATCGATATGCTATCCTATCTTGAATGTTGTAAAACCTTAGCCACTTACAGACACAGACTCACACAAACCTTGATGTATGGAACTCATTTAACAGAGTGTACTTTTAGACTTATTATCCTTTTCTCCTTCTTTCTTCTGTTATGTAAGTTTTTATTAGAAAACATGATCAAAAAGAAAGCTAAAATTACTAGTCTGATAACATTGGGCAAAATTATTCTTTATCTTTAAAATAGAAATAATAATAATATGTAACTTCTAGGATTATTGTGAAGATCTGTAGCATCTATAGTTTAGAACATCTGGTACAAGATAGTAAGCACTTGATGTTACCTATTGTTTTGTTGTTTTATAACATCATCTTGGATACCAATATTACACTGTTGACTGATGCATATATAGATACTTGTATGCACATTTTCACTAAAGCATAGTTTTAGAAAACCAGAAACAATCTAAAGGTGCAATGTTGTACTAATGATACATCTATTTAAGGAGTAATATGTTGCCATGAAAAATGACATAGAGATATACTTATTGAGATGAATAGAAGTGTTTCATTACCCAAAGTTTATGGGTAACGAAACACAATAGCTAAAAATGTTAACAGATTGCTTAAGGTCACAAGCAGGCTACGATAAGGCTATAAAATCCCTGTAAACAGCCCTGAAGGGAGAGCTCATATCCACTCTGCAGACCTCAATGGGTGCTTATGAGATTGAGTGGGGACAAGATGGGAGAGCACAGGCCTAGGACAACAAAGAATGCCTCAACAAACCCACCATTAGACTAGCAAGCACCAAGAAACAGGTGTCAAATGTGCGGGCATGGTTCAATAACATGGAGAGAGACCTTCTCTGAGGCATAGCCTCTGAGCTAAAGCCTAAAGCTTAGGGTGGAGCAAGAGTATTGAAAAAGAAAACATCCTGCAACCCAACTTCCCCTCAAAGCACAAGGTTATGCCAGATGGTATTTTAAACCAATGGTATTCTCAGGCTAATCATAGCATCAGTAAAGCCCAAACAGTTAAACTCTCGATTAGGTTGACTCTTCCTCATATACTTAAGTCGTAGCAGAAGATAAGACATGCCCATTTTTAGACATATTATTTATTGCAGTCTCTATACTCCTACAGAAGGTGTCTGGCTTTTAAGGAAAAATCATAAGACAATAAGGGAACAGGATAAACATCAACATACTGTCAAGAGAAAAAGCATTTAACAGAACTAGATTCAGATATGATCTAGATGTCAAAGTATCAGACAGGGAATTTAAAATATATTAAAGACTCACGTGGAAAGATGGAAAACATGTTTTATCACATGGGTAATATCAGCAGAATTGGAAACTAGTAACATAAGAAAGAATCAAATGGAAATGCAAGTAATGAAAAACACAGTACTGGAGATGAGGAATGCCATTAACAGATTTACCAGTAGACTCGACAAGTTGAGAAAAGAATCAGTGACTGTGAGGATAAATCACTGTAAATAACCCAAACTTACCCACAAAGGGAAAAATAGTGGAAAAGGGGGCAAAAAACCACACAAAACCAACAGTTCATCCAAAAGCTGTGGGGGCAATTTCAAGTGATGTAGTATGTGAAAGTGGAATCCCGAAAGGAGAAGCGAGATGGAAAGATACGATGGGGATGGAAGTGAGTGAGGGGTGGGGCCTTGAGACAAAAGTATTTGAAGGGTAATGGCCAATTATTAAAGACATCAAACCACAGCTTCAGGAATCCCAGAGACACTAGAAAGGATAAACACCCTTATCCTCCAACAAACAAACACATACCCACTGAGACACGTTCAAGTTCAAAGATAAATGGAAAACGTTGCTGAAGAACAAAGATAAACGCAAAATGTTCAAGGTAGCCACATGAAAAAGACAGAGTAGATGCTAAGAAATCATAAGAATTAGAGCAGACTCCTTACTAGAAGTTATGCAAGCCAGAACACATGGAATAATATATTTAGAATGCTAAGAATTCAATGGAACAGAAATATCTTTTAAAAATAAAAACTTTGAGACAAAAACTGAGAGAGCTCATAGCAGCTTACTTGCACTATAAGAAATGTAAAAGGAATTTTATTATGCTGAAGTAGTACAATGCCAGACAGAAACTTACAGCTATTCAAATATTTGGGAAGCATTGAAAATGGAACAAATGAAAGTAAATGTAAAATAAATTTTGTTCTTATTTTCAATTTCTTTGAAAGATGATTAGGATTACCGAATCAAAAATAGCAACTATGTACTATAAATTTATAACATATAAAAATAAAACAGTAGCACAAAGGAAGGGAGGGAGAAATTGGGATAATGCTGTTGTGAGGTTCTTATACTATGTATGTAGTGGTGTAATACTATTTGAAGGTATCCTGTGACTAAAGATATATCTTGTAAATCCTAGGGCAATTACTGAAAAACTTAAAAAGTATAAATAAGAAGTCCATAGTACAGATAAATAGAATAATAAAAATTATGCAAAAAGCAGAAAAGTAACAAAGCAGATGGAAAAAATAGAGAACTGACAATGTAGATTTAAATTTAGCCACATCAAACATCGCATGAAGAAGATTCAAATGTCTATCAACCCTCAACCTGAAAGAAAGGTCAGTTTAGTAAAAAAGCAAGACACAATTATATGCTGTTTATAAGAAAGGCACTTTTAAAAAACCTAAGAAGATAACAGTCAAAAAGATGGGAAAAGATAAACAATGCAAACACTAATCAAAAAAAAGCTGGAGTAGTTATATTGACATGAAGTGAAGTAGACTTCAGAACAAGGAATAGTACCAGTGATGAAGAAGGATGTTACATAATGATACAGAGGTTACCTCACCAAGAAGACGTAGCACACACATAACAGAAAGTACCTGTATGCAGCTAACAATTAGAGCTTCTAAATATATGAGGCAAACACTGTTAGAACTGAAGAGAGAAATAGACAAATTCACAATTATAATTGGAGATGTCAACACTCAGGAATCAATAAAACAAATAGACACAGAAAGTTAGTAAAAAATTGGAAATTTGAACAACATTGTCAAAACAACTTGACCCTTTTGATATTTGCGGAACACTTCATAAATTGGTAACACAACAGTTAGAATATAGTCTTCTTAAGGCACATGGGATAGTTACAGGATAGATCATATTCTGGATTAGAAAGTCAACCTTAAAATTTTTTTTTAATTATGCAAAGAATGTTTTCTAACCATAGTGGAGTTAAACTACAAATCGACAACAGAAAAATATCTGGAATATACCCCAAATATTTAGATATTAAATAGCACACTTCTAAATAACTCAGAGATCAAAGAAGAATTCCCAAGAGAAATTAGAAAACATGTTGAATTGATTGAAAAGAAATATACCAAAATTGACAGGATACAGCTAATGCAGGGGTTTGAGAGAACTCTATAGCATTAAATGCTTATAGTAGAAAAACCAAAATAAAACAGGAGTTAGAGGGAAACTGTAGTATTACATGCTTATAGTAGAAAAGGAAAATGGCTTCAAGTTGGAAATCTAAGTTTTTACCTTAAGGTCGCAAAATAACAACCAATTAAATCCAAAGTGAGTAGAAGGTAGAAATAACAAAGATAAAAGCAGAAGTAAGTCAATGAAACGCAGTACTGTAGTAGAGGTCCTAGCCAGTATAGTAGGGCAAGTAAAAGAAATAAAGGGAATATAGTTTAAAAAGGAAAAAGTAAAGCAGTCTCTAGTCACAGAGAGCATAACGTTTTAAATAGAAAATGATTTATAAAAAAATAGGGAAAGGTTATTTAAAATATAAAAGACAAAGACTGTTTAGAAAGATTCCAGGTTAAAAGATACTAAGGAGACATGATGAATAAGTTTAATACCTGTACTTAGATTAGACCCTGGGGGAAAATGCTATAAATTTCATAACTAGATAACTGGCAAAATTAAAATATGATAGGAGATTAGGCAAAAGTATTATATCAATATAAAATTTTGAGGATGATAACTGCGCTGATATTAATGTAAGATAATTCCCTTAGTCCTAGAAAATACTGCAGACTTTAGGATTAAAGTGCTATGATGTATATAAGTTATCCTCAAATGATTCAGGAAAAAAAGGTTATATAGAAAGAGGAAAAGAGAAAAGAAAGAGGAAAAGAGAAAAGAAAGGGGAAAAGAGTGTAAGTGCAGATGATAAAGTAAATGAAGGTAGAAGGTCATAGTCAAATCTGAGTGTTTCTTGTATTGTGCTTGTTTTTGTTACTCTTTGTAAATTTGAAATTATTTTTTTAAAAAAAGTTTTCAAAAAGATTCTTCAAAAATGACAAAAGAAGAGGGCCGTCATACTTGAAGTTGGAAATCACACTTCTTACAGGTGTGTTTGGAGTAAGCAGTCTTAAGGGATGAGGTAATGTCTTTGCCTCTGGCACAAAGAACCTGTTAGCTTACTGCTCGCTGTAAACCAGTGGTTTTCCCCAAACTCAGTATTTCTCTCCTGTAACGCAGCCTACCCTTCTGCAACCATCCACCCTAGCTCTGTCTATTGCTCTCATGTGAATTGGCACAAACATATTGATGATCATGTTCCTTGCTGTGCTATGAGAAATAAATTTTTTTTTCTCTGACCCAGGCATCTCATGCCTTTTGCCAAATGAAAGAGGCTAACTTATTAAAATGAAAGATAAAACTCAAATTTCAGACCTGACAGTCTACTCTTCTGAACACGTTTTCCTTATTTCTATTTCTGTTCTTTTTCTCACTTAATCTTTGCCAAGAATATTTTCCTATTTCACCCATTCCAACCTTATACATTCTTGTCAGTGTACAACTCTGGTTTAGTAATAATTCCCCTCTAGATTCTTAGAAATTTTTTTTCTCCAATATTTACTAGTCACCTTTCCTTCTGTCTCTTCTTTTACACCATTTCTTTCCCCCTTTTGTTTGTTTCCCCTTTCTGCGCCTATTCTCTCCTTCCTTCTTTCCTGTTATATGAATATAATCAGACTGAATGTGATGAATTTCTGATTAAACTATGTCTGTGAGAGCAGATACTATCATATAAACTTTTGTTCCCATATAGAACCAAGTATGGAATTCATTTATGTGTTTTTGATTGACTGATTCTTATTGTGAGCAGCTAAAATGTTCAAACATATTGTTTAACCCCCCCCACCAAAATGATAGCTTTTTTTAAGGCTTGTTTATTGTTTCTTTAGATTGAAGGTACTAAGCAAGATTAGAGGATTTTCGGAGTAGAAAAGAGTTTTAGAAGTCATTGGGAAAGTAAAATTCGTCATTTTCCTAAAGAGAAATCTATTATGGTTGTTATAGTTATTAGCAAAATCTTTATCTCTGAGCAAGGATTTATATTACCATTCTTTTTATTTCTTCTCACTTTGATTATAGTGATTGTAATTTTGTCATACTCCCTTAAATTAAATTTTTTATTTTATATACTGGTGTTATTAATTGAATGTTACAATTATGATGTCATTTGGATTACTACTATTATGTTACCATACCCTTGTGTACTTCATAGAAAACTCTTGGCTAGATTTGCTTTTTGTGGTACAATAGTGTTTGAAAAGGTGACTCCCCAAATACCTAATGTTACCAGAATTACTCCTCTCCTTATCAGTATCTGGCCTGTGTTTGCATTACCATATTTTTCTTGATCACTTTGACTATACACCATAGTGATTAAGATCATTGGACTCTAGAATCTGATTTTCTGGGCTTGAATCCCAGTTCTGTTGCCTGTGTGGCCTTGTTTATGTTACTTAACCCATTTGTGCTCTGATTCCTCATTTGTATAACAGGAATAGTGGTGCCTGTGAGTTACTGGGAGGTTCAATTAACCGATATATGTCAAGTCCTTGAAAAGCACCTGCCATAAAAAAAGATGCATATTTTAATTAATGACATTGTTTCCTAAAAGATAGTTAAGAGGCCGTGATATTTTCCATGTAACTTGTCAGCCTAAGTAGGAGGATAGTTTATTCAGGTTGTCATCTTTGGAGGGATTAATTTTATTCTTATTTATAGTTTTGTTTTGTTTTCCTCCTTGGAGCTTATTCCTTTTAGGGAATTCTTTTTCCCAATGCCTAACACCATACAGTTTTCTTCTACCCATTATTCTTTGTGCATTTTATATGTGTTACATGGTTTTTTTGTGTGTGTATTAGTTTTTAAAAACAATTTGATGTAACAATTTTAGTGGCTTTTAAGTATTAATTTTCAAGAGTCTGTGCTATGCAAATAAGGATATGTGAATATTTTTAATGTACACTTATAGAACTATGGCATATAAGCTGATACTTGGTTATATATTTCCACTTTACTGGCTTTGAACCAATATTCATATATGATTCTTTGCTAGATTATGGTTATTAAAAATAGTAGACCATATGAATTACAAGCATGACCATACGTTGCTTTTAAAAACAATAATCACCCAGTAACGTGGTCTAAGTAAAATATTCTCTTTTTTAATTATGTAGTCCTCCTCGCCATCCTCATCACAGCCTCATTCTAGCCACTGCAGAACGAAGGCCTCATCATTGTGTCACCATGCATCCCTGCCCTGGGTCAAACGTAACCATGTAGGCCCTGCAAAGGCTACCAGTCCATCTCTCCGTCTTCGTCGCTGGCGACCCTTCTTACGCCTACCATCTTTGGGTCTCCATTCTGTTGTAAGTTTAGTCAATCTTCCATCTCTTCTTCCAGTGACAAGGGCTATTCATTTTTTTTCTCTCTCTCAAACAACTTCAGTCTTGCAGAGTGCTTTTCTCTTGGTTCACTCAACCATTAGCTTTCTCTCCCCCAATAAGATTGCAAGCATACCTCTATGCTTTGCAGTCTAGCTTGACTTTCGCCAGTGCCTCGGAACATCCATCTTTCCACTCCATATCCTGCCAACATAACGGCACCTGCCTTTTGATGAGTACTGATCCACATTCATGATAATGTTTAAGTCTGGTTAATTGTTAAAGTGAGTATGTGTTCTCTTACCTTTCAGCTTACTGAATTCATTTAGTTGACTGATGTCAACAAATGTTGCATACCTTCCGAGTTCTTTTCCGTCTATTACTTTATTATTTTTAACGTTTCTGAGCATGACTTTAGTCTCTCGCCGTGCTCTGGGGTTACTTTACTTACTCTATCCTCAATCTAAATCCTTCATGGTGTAGGGTGTTTCATCTAAGCTATTATTTTATTCCCTGAGGTGGCTCAGGTACTTGGTTTAATCTTGATACGATCTTTTCTGCCTATTCAGTTTCTAAAGATCTTTTCCAAATAGGAAATGAAGATTTTCTCCATGTGTATTGATGTAGGCTTCCCACAAATTTATGATTTCTCTTTTATAGCCTAATGATATCTGCAAACTATTAAAAATGCATTTTTCTTATAATCTTGCTAATTATCTTAAATATTGAGGCTGATGATGGCATTCTAGTAATTCTCATAATTGAGATACACGACAGAATTAAGCAACTACAGCTCTTGTCTTTCTGATGTTTTAGACTATTAAAGGCAATGACTGTGGTTTGGTAGAGCCTCCCTAGAAATGCGATATCTAAAAGGTTTGGTGTGTGCCATACATTTGTAAGAAACTTGACGTTTCTATAAATCATTGTGGCTTTTGAAGCCAGAGGAGGAAGACTGATTATACGTACATTTAATGCTTAAGAACAATTAAAAGTCAATGCCAAGCATTCTTTCCTTCCCCTTATTTACCCTTCTAGTGCAGTACTCAAACTATGAAGTGGAATCTTTCCTTAAATATTTGCTTCCTCCAAATATCAGTATAGTCATCAGATACCTTTTCATTTGTGCCAAGTATCAACAAACTGGTGTCTCTCTTTCTCTCTATTTCATTGTCCTCATTGGGTCATGGCATTCTTCATTTTTAATCATTCATCCATTTGATATTTGTTGCTTCTCTACTGTGCCATATACTGTTTGGCACAATGAGAGATACAAAGTGAATTAGATGACCAGGGTAGACTCCTAAAGGTGTAAATTCTGACATGAGCACAATTGATCCAATTCTAATACGAATTATTTCTTTTCTACTTAAAAATGTTCCAAATATAAATGAACATATAAAATTTGTCATTTCCTCTTTTATATGCTTTCATATAATGTTGATCTTAGCTCCATATTAATTCCATTGCCTTGTGGCTTTAAATATTTTTATAGTATAGTAGTTAAGAACATGGATTCTAGACGTACACTGCCTGGGTTTGAATCCAGATTCCATCACTTACTAGCTGCATGACCTAGAGCATGTTTCATAATGCTTACAGAAGAGTTTTCTTGAGAGTAAGATGGGTATAATCATATTATATACCTTATTGGGTTTATATATAGGTTGAGTATCTCTTATCCAAAATACTTGGGATGAAAAGTGTTTTGGAATTTGGTTGGATTATTTATATTGTATTTACCTGGTTGAGTATCTCAAGCCAGAAAAATTGAAATCCATAATGCTGCAATCAGCATTTCCTTTGAATATCCTGTTAGTACTCAGAAAGTTTGGGATTTTAGAGCATTTCAGATTTCAGATTTTTGGATCTGGATGCTCAACCAGTATGATGATTAATTATTTGATACATATAAAACATTTAGAACAGTGCCTGGTATATATATATTAAGTGCTATATAATTATACATTAAATTTAATGTATATTTTAATGTGAAGTTTATATTTAGTATTTGACTAATTTATATCAAATTAATTGTTTTTAGCACTTTTTAACTCTTTGAGTTAAACTTTGTGTTTAACTCATTCCGTAAGTTAAAATTCTATGAGTTTAATTCCTTGGGTTAACTAAGAAGTGTTGCATTCTAAATTATATATATATATGTGTGTGTGTGTGTGTGTGTGTGTGTGTGTATAATATCTCCCTAATTTATTATATATTAAAAATATATATATATACACACATGTATATACATATCTCCCTATGTTCAGGAGGGATATATGTATATAAATTAGGGAGATTTATATTACATATTTTCTTCATATATATGTATATGAAGGAAAATATTACAAATTAAGTAATTACAGATTTTTAGACTCTGAGACTAATTGAAGCTGACCAAAGAAAAAACTTATCACAGGTACTGAGGTTTTGTGGAAGGCTTAGAAGTTTTGAGCTTTGCTTATCTTTTATAATAGTTTGAAGGCTTTTCATACTCTCTTTAGAGTTTTGTATTTTTAGCATACACTTTTAGATTAAAGGTAAAATGATGCACAATTTTGAGTCACTACATTTGGTAATTGCTTACATTTGTGATAATGTAGTATTATTGGAGTATACATAAGGCTTATATAACACTTAACAGTTTGCTAAGTACATTCATGCAGCTCATTTAAACCTCAAGATTGATAAGAAAGAGGCTTACAGGGATTGGGTCCATATTCAGTTCTGTGACTCCAGTTGTATGACTTTTACCTCTAGCATGATTGTATTTACTGGCACAATATGAAAAATGGAAGTTATTCGATGTGTAATTTTTAAGAAGAGATGGTGCTAAGGTAACTAATAGTTTATAAAAGCATAGAGTTCAAAACATTTAGAATTACTTCATATCCTATTGGAAAGTTGTCTTAAAATGAGTAAAACAAGACTCTTTCCTAGTTGAATAAATAATTCATTATAGCCTTTTTGTTATAGAATTGAAATTATAGTTTGTATAATTACCTAGGTTTAGCCTTGAAAAATTTGATTCTAATCTAAAATGGAGATATTAGACTGAGTGGCCACTAAACTTTTTTTATTCCCTGTCCAGGAAAGTAAGGGAAACTCTTTATCACTCTGTCTTCACATATTTGAAGAAATATGTTCAGGAGAGATTAGATTTTTTTCTAAGATGCTGGAAAATACAAGGAGACATATCTTAGCCTCAGTATGAGGGAAAATTCAAACAAAACTCTCTAACAATGGAATGGACTGCCTCAAAACCTAGTGGAGGAGCCTCTGGCATTAGATGGGTTACCACAAGATGAGGCTGTGGTAGAGAAAAGTCCAGTATTGGAGGAACAGTAAAACTAGATAACCCTGATTGCTACCACCTGTGGCATTCTGTAGTTCTAGAGTGAAGTTAGAAAGAGCTGGCTTGCTACATCAGTTTATGTTGAATTTCTTCCACTCATCATTTGAGGGCAATGATCTCTGAAGAATAATGTGAGATTAGGTGAGACACTGTATATATAAATGTTTTAGAAACATTCTGTAAATCCAAGACAGTAATGTTTATTCTGTACCTTTCAATATCTGCATCACAAAACTTCATATTACAACTGCTTGAAAATATACAGTTACTTGATAAAAAGAATGTAATTTTTTTAGTTAAGATACTATCTGTTACTGAAAGGATATTAAGTAATCTGAGAAATAATTTTATTTATGCCTCTGGAAAACTTTTTCTTTAAAATTTGTGTTCTACTTGCATTTTCAACAGTTATTGTATTTCATTTCCAACCATTTAGATTTGATGTATAGCTAACACTTACTAATATTAGCTGGCTAGTTACTATATATCATAGAAAGTACCAGTTAATCAGTGTATTGACTTTGCACATGTTATCTGAATGTCTTAGAAATGTAGATACTGCTCATACAAATTGATTGGTATGCTAAAGAAACGTATATGTAGTTTTAATTTCAAATTATTTATTAACTGTCAAAGCAAGAGAAAAATCATAGGCTACTGTGAATTGTACTTTAATTTGTTCTTATCTTTTTTCCCTTTTAATCATCTAGGCTATTTTCCTGCATATATTCATTTTGAAACTTTTAAAATTCCGTTAGTTAAAATGCTTATTTTACTCAAAGACTGTTTGCACTGCACTGTTCATAACATAAGATTAACAAGTTCAGGTCGTTAAGGGAACAGCTTTTTTGATGTCTTAAAATTTAACTGGAAAAGAGTTTCTTTAAGATGTTGTGGGCTGGGCGCGGTGGCTCACGCCTATAATACCAGCACTTTGGGAGGCCGAGGCAGGTGGATCACAAGGTAAAGAGATCGAGACCATCCTGGTCAACATGGTGAAACCCCGTCTCTACTAAAAATACAAAAATTAGCTGGGCATGGTGGCACTCGCCTGTAGTCCCAGCTACTCGGGAGGCTGAGGCAGGAGAATTGCTTGAACCCAGGAGGCGGAGGTTGCGGTGAGCTGAGATTGTGCCATTGCACTCCAGCCTGGGTAACGAGCAAAACTCCGTCTCAAAAAAAAAAAAAAAAAAGATGTTATGCATAAAAAATTTTAACTTTCTTATTTCAAATTTTAAAAATCATACAAATCAGTTTATGTATTCATTTCATTCAATAAGTATGTATTTTGCATATTCTATATATCAGGCATTGTGCTGAGTGCTGAGGCTTCTAAGGTGAACACAATTTTTGGTTTTTAGATAGCAGAGGTTAAGAAAGTTGTGCTTTTAGTGACTGTTTCTTTGCTCATGAATGAGCACATTGTCACAGACATAGGGGTGGTCACTCTTTGTCCATTATATCACACATTAAGCCTTGCATTATATTGGATAAATGTTCTTTTATATCATTTGATGTTATTTGTATGTGTTTATGTATACATGACTGATTTGTTTGACTACTAATGTATATAATACATATTTTTTCCCTCCTATTCCAGGCACCAAGTATAGATGAAAAAGTAGACCTTCATTTTATTGCGTTAGTTCATGTAGATGGGCATCTCTATGAATTAGGTAAGAACTACTTTAATTTGTCCTGGGGAGAGAAATGGTAAATGGGAAAGTCTCTACTCACAATAAACAGGACTATTGATAGTTATTGTGTTTACTTAAATTAACTGATTGCCCTATAAAATTGATTCAACATAATGACAGTTTTCCTTTTAAGACAGTTTACTAGAAAAATGTTATTTTATGTTTAAGCAACTTATAATTCAAAAATTTTTGCATACCATATTCTCATTTTAGCAAAGCAAGAAAGTAAAAACAATTACAGGAAACCTCTGCAAATCACTCTGGCATTTGTTACGAAATTATTGACTACATTATCAATATCTGGCTGAACCACTGTTAGTTTTAAAAGCTAGTGTGATAGTCATAATGACTAGGCTTTGTATTCAATAATGAGTGTCACTAGTTTTCCAGGTTTTGTACTATCCCTGTGATTTTTTAAGACTTTACAGGAGCCTTTGTTTTCTGGCAGTGGTTTCTACAGGCATATGTCAGAGTACCCATGATTAGTTACTTTGTATTTTGGCTTATACCTGCACTTTTTTTTTAAGTTTTACTTTTCAGTGGATGATTTCATCACATGTTTAAGGAGATCACATAATTTTAAGATAATTTGCTCAGAATAAACTTCTAATTTTTTCATAATTGGTATACAATATTTATTATGAATCTTATTCTTTTCCATAAGGCCTTCTTGAGCTTTAAAAAAAAGCCTAATAACAAAAAAGAAGTTCTTTTCAGTAATTCTAGATACTGTGATTTTTGGTTCTATTACCTCTCATTTGCTCTCTATATATTACCTTGTCACATTCATTTTTCTTAAGTTGTATAAAGGTAGAAGAGTTCTGAAAGAACACAGATTGTGACTCTAAATGTGATCCATAAAATTAGGTGGATTTTGTGTTCGGAATATTAGCAACAGGTCACATACTTTATTAAAAAGAAATGGCCCTATCAAAGGGGACAAGGAAAAGAAAGAACATAGTATTTATAAAAATGTGCAACCCTGAGGGCTGTCTACAATAGTAGAGTGATTTGAGGAGTAATAAAACTTAAATGAAAAGAAGTCATTGTTCTGGTAGTATATAAGGGACCTGCAGGACAGTTTGGAAGGTACGCCTAGCTAATTCAGTTTATAAAATCTGCAGAGATAAAAGTATAACATTGATTGGGGACTTCAGATGTCTGAGTGGTTGCTGGAAGCAGATTTTCTGCTCTGAATTGTGGCTAGTAATTAATAGCTAGTGGAAGAGGAAGTAAGGAGAGTGCTGGGACTTAACAGATATATTCTGTTGACTTCAAGAAAGTAGATTTGGCCAGAACAAAGATATGTATAATTCCTAACCAGAGACTATAAATATGATTGTGACTTTCAGAATGAGAGACTTATAGAGCAAACAACATCTAAAAGATAGACCAAAAGAAAACCTCTCTAATGATCTCAATGGGAAGGAAAGAGTTGTCTTAAAAACAACAACAACAACAACAACTCGGTTTTACTGGTTAGATAGCCCTCTTGGCCCAGTGGCTAAACGGGCATTAGAAGGAAGGACATATTATCAAGGGTAAGCAACATACGAAGAATGATGCCCTTTTGGAGCATGCCAAGATCAACACAAAAAGGATTTAAAAATTTTTTTAAAATAAGAACTTCATAAAGAAAGGCAGAACTACTGAGGTCTTGTTTGGTTTAGATATTCTTTATCAAGAAGAATGATCTGATGGAGAATTAGAAGCCTGTTGGAATTAGATTTTTTAAATGAGTTTAAAGAATTTCAGAGTGGTAAAGAATAGTAATAATCTTTGAGATGACAGAGCAATGGTAGGTACAATACAAAGATGGTTAGTTGCTGATTCATTGCTAAGGAAACTTGTAGTAACTCTGGTCTGGATCTAATAAATTCAAAAGGACTGTTGAGCGAGGAGTATTGAGTTAGTGAGTAGAAAATGCTGATTAAGAGAACAGCACTGGGCACAGTGGCATGTTCCTGTAGCCCCTGCTATGTGGGAAGCTGAGGCAGTAGGATTGCTTGAGCCCAGTAGTTTGAGGGTATAGAGTGCTATGACTGCACCTGTGAGCAGCCACTACACTTCTGCCTGAGTGACATGGCAAGACTTCATCTCTTAAAAAAAAAAAAGAGAAAAGAAGACACTATATAACTTTTAAGAAAGAAGTCATTTCAAAGTACAGTTGGCTCTCTGTGGGTTCTTGCATTGGTAGATTCAACCAACTATGGATTTAAAATATTAGAAAATAAATACCAATACAACAATAAAAAACAAATTTTAAAAACAATGTAACAAATATTAGCACAGCATTTATACTGTATTATGTATGATAAGTCATCTAGAGATGATTTAAATATTTCAAATTGTGTAGGTTATGTGCAAATACCACACCATTTAGGCAGAGTATGTCAAGGGGCTTGATCATCTCAAAATTTTGGTATGAGACGGGGCCAGTGTCCTGGAGTCAGTCCCTGTCAGATACTGAGAGATGACTGTAACTTTATTTTTACAATAAGGCAATATAATTGTAGACATGGTGCAAGTTAATTTCTATAGGATAACTATATTTAACAGAGAATGGTGGTAGTTTTTAATGTATTCATTCCCTATTCTAATAAATTGTAAGGTTAACCAATGAAACGGATGGAGTTATTTCTCTTTTGTTATCACCCCCTCCTTTTCCTTGGGGCCTCATGTAGCTTCTGGCATATGTAAAGTGGAAGAAGTACGTATTTTAAAATAGATGTAATTACTCCTTGCAGATAGAGTAGAGCATTGAGATTTAGAGGTGAATTTGGAACTGATTGAACAGGCAGGTTAAAAAACCATTAACTAATAAATTATTGTCTACCTGAAGTAACAGAATACTGTGAAGCGGTTTTAGAAATTTTATTTTGAAATAATTTTAAATTTTCATAGAAGTTACAGAAATAGTATACAGTTTCCATACTTCCTTCCACAGATTACCTAGGTTCCATTCATATTTCTGAACCATTTGAAAAAAGTTGAAGACATAATGACCCATTATCTTTAAAACTTCTGTATTTTCTCAAAACAAGTGGATACTGTCCTATGTAACTATAGTATGAATATTAAAATCAAGAAATTATTATAACATTGATCCAGTATTAGCATAATTGACAAACCCCATTACAATTTTGGTGATTATCACAATAATGTCCTCTATTCAGGATTACGTGTTGAATTTAATTGTCATCTTTCTTTGTCTCCTTTAATCTGGAACAATTCCTTGAAATTCTTTCTTGTCTTTCATGGCTGTGACATTTATTTTAAAGAGTACAGGGTGGGCAAAAACTGGAAGAAACCTTAGAAAACTGCCACAAGACAAGGATGTCCTCTCTCACCACTCCTATTCAACATAGTATTGAAGTTCTGACCAGGTCAGTCAGGCAAGAAAAAGAATTAAAGTGTATTCAGTTAGGGAAAGAGGAAGTCAAATTGTCTGTATTTGCAGATTACATGATTGTATATTTAGACAACCCCATCATCTCGGCCCAAAATCTCCTTAAGATGATAAGTAACTTCAGCAAATTCTCAGGATACAAAATTCATGTGCAAAAATCACAAGCATTCCTATACACCGATAACAAACGGAGAGCCAAATTATGAGTGAACTCCCATTCACAATTGTACAAAGAGAATAAAATACCTAGGAATACAACTAACAAAGGACATGAAGGATCTCTTCAAGGAGAACTACAAACCACTGCTCAAAGAAATAAGAGAGGGGACTTGGATCCAAGATGGCCGTTTAGGAACAGCTCAGGATTGCAGCTCCCAGTGAAAGCGCAGAGGGTGAGTGGACGCTGCATTTTTATTGCCCACAGGCTAGGAAATTCCCAGGCGGAGGAGCTCCACAGGTCACCAGTGCAGCTGTTTCGGCCAGCGTGGCTGTGGCCGGCGTCACTGCTTTGCCCCGCGCGGCTGCTTTATCGGTGCCCCGGAGCAGCGGTTCTCCGTACAAAATACACCGGTCTGGGTGCCCTTTTGGCTGGCGATTGGAGCCACGGGAAGTCGCCCATTCGTGTGTTTAAAAAGGGAACTGAGCAG
>NW_016107344.1:10976228-11010694 GCF_001604975.1 Cebus imitator
GCAGAAGATCAAACACCGCATGTTCTCACTCATAGGCAGGTGTTGAACAATGAGAACACATGGACACAGGGAGGGGAGCACTACACACTGGGGTCAGTTGGAGGGAAATAGGGGAGGGACGGTGGGGGGTGGGGAGCTGGGGAGAGATAGCAAGGGGAGAAATGCCAGATGTAGGTGATGGGGAGGAAGGCAGCAAATCACACTCCCACGTGTGTACCTATGCAACAGCTTTGCATGTTCTTCACATGTACCCCAAAACCTAAAATACAATTAAATAAATAAATAAATAAATAAAAAAGAAATAAGAGAGGACACAAACAGATCGAAAAACATTTCATGCTCATGGTTAGGAAGAATCAATATAATGAAAATAACCCTACTGCTCAATGTAACTTATAGATTCAATGCTGTCCTCATCAGGCTACCATTGACTTTCTTCACAGAATTGGAAAAAAAACATCTTAAACTTCATATGGAACCAAAAAAGAGCCCACATAGCCAAACAATCCTAAGCAAAAATAAAAAACAAAGCTGGAGGCATCATGCTACCTGACTTCAAACTATACTACAAGGCTACAGTAATCAAAACAGCATGGTACTGGTGCCAAAACAGATAGCTAGACCAATGGAACAGAATAGTGGGCTCAGAAACAATGCCACACATCTACAGCCATCTGATCTTTGACAAACCTGACGAAAACAAGCAATAGGGAAAGGATTCCCTATTTAATAAATGGTGTTGGGAAAACTGGCTAGCCATATGCAGAAAGCTGAAACTGTATCCCTTCCTTACACCTTATGCAAAAATTAACTCCAAATGGATTAAAGATTTAAACATAAGACCTAATACCATAAAAAGCCTAGAAGAAAACTTAGGCAATACCATTCAGGACATAGACATGGGCAAGGATTTCATAACTAAAACACCTAAAGCAATGGCAACAAAAGCCAAAATAGACAAATGGGATCCAATTAAACTCAAGAGCTTCTGCACAGCAAAAGAAACTGTCATTACAGTGAACTGGCAACCAACAGAATGGTAAAAAATTTTTGCAGTCTATCTACCCATCTGACGAAGGGCTAATAATTAGAATCCTCAAAGAACTTTAACAAATTTATAAGAAAAAAAAAAACCCTATCACAATGTGGGCAAAGGATATGAACAGACACTTTTCAAAAAGACATTTATGCAGCCAACAAACATAAGGAAAAAAGTTCATCATCACTGGTCATTAGAGAAATGCAGATCAAAACCACACTGAGATACAATCTCACATGAGTTAGAATGGCGATCATTAAAAAATCAGGAGACAGCAGATGCTGGAGAGGATGTGGAGAAATAGGAACACTTGTACACTGTTGGTGGGAATGTAAATTAGTTCAACCATTGTGGAAGACAGAATAGCAATTTCTCAAGGATCTAGAAATAGAAATATCATTTGACCCAGCAGTCCCATTACTGGGTATGTACCCAAAAGGTTATAAATCATTCTTTTATAAAGGCACATGCACACGTATGTTTATTGTATCACTGTTCACAATAGCAAAGACTTGGAACCAACCCAGATGCCCATCAATGATAGACTGGATAAAGGAAATGTGTCCCATATACACCATGGAATACTATGCAGCCATAAAGATTTAGTTCATGTCCTTTTCAGGGACATGGATGAAGCTGGAAACCATCATTCTCAACAAACTGACACAAGAACAGAAAAGCAAGCACTGCATGTTCTCACTCGTAAGTGGGAGTTGAACAATGAGAACACATGGACACAGGGAGGGGAACATCACACACTGGGGCATGTCAGGTTGGGTAGGGGACTAGGGGAAGGATAGCAGGGGATACGGGGATTAGGGAGGGATAGCATTAGGAGAAATATCTAATGTAGATAAGGGGGTGATGGATGCAGCAAACCACCATGGCACGTGTATACCTGTGTAACAAACCTGCATGTTCTGCACATGTATCCCAGAACTTAAAGTATAGTAATTAAATTTTTTAAAAAAAAGAGTATAGGGCAGTTACTTTGAGATTATCCTCCAATTTGGGCTGTCTGATTTATCCTCATGATTTATGCATTTTTGGCAGGAATACTCTAGAAGTAATGCTGCATTCTTTTCAGTGCATCATATCAAAAGTCACATGATGTCAATTTGCCCCATTACTGGTGATATTTAGTGACTTTTATGTAGTTTCTTCACTATAAAGTTAACAAATATGTCATGTAGTTTCTCATCAAGCGTTTACCCCCCAGATTTTGCATCCACTTATTATTCATGACTGGATTATCATTATGACTACTACCAAATCGCAATTAAAAAAAATTCCCCCAACATTAGAAGCTTTCCTTTTCCTCTCATTCATTCATTTTTAATCAGAATGGACTCATGGAATTCTATTTTACTTAAATGATTATAATCCATGATACCATGTATTTTTATGCTCAAATTATTGTCAACTTGGTCTTTGTAAGGAACCCCTTCAAACTGCAGCCTTGATGTCCCAGGCTCAGGCAATCCCCCTGCCACAGCCTTCTGTGTAGATGGGACTATAGGCCTGTGCCACTATGCCTGGCTAATTTTTTTTTTATTTTTTAGAGACAGGGTCTTGCCATGTTGTCCAGGCTGATCTTGAACTCCTGGGTTCAAGTGATACTCCTGCTTTAGCCTTCCAAATTGCTGGGATTACAGGCATGAGCCACTGCACACAGCCCATAGTTTTAATTTTTAAGAGTTATTCTGTTCTCTTGAATTTTTATAGCATTTGAAAATATAGCATTTTATTCTTTTATGTATGTAGAATTTCCTCATTTTAAGGATAGTAATAATTCAGGAATACCTCATTTGATTGTACTTTAAGTATATTCCATTTTTTTTTTTTTTTTTTACAAATTGAAGGTTTATGGCAATCTTGCTGTGAGCAAGCTTATTGGCACCGTTTTCCGACAGCATGTGCTCACTTTGCATTTCTGTGTCACACTTTGGTAATTCTCCCAACATTTCAGATGTTTTTATTATTGTATCTGTTATGGTATCTGTGAACAGTGATCTTTGATGTTGTAATCGTTTGGGGGTGTCACAAGCTATACCCATATACAAATGGCAAACTTAATTGATTTATTGTGTATGTTCTGACTGCTCCATTAAGCAGCCATTTTCCTTTCTTTGGACTTCCCTATTCCCTGAGACACAATAATATTGAAATGAGGCCAATTAAAACTCTACAGAGGCCTCTAAGCATTCAAGTCACATGTCTCTCACTTTAAGTCAAAAACTAGAAATGATTAAGCTTAGTGAGGAAGGCATGTTGAAAGCCAGGAGGGTCTGATAGCTAGGCCTCTTGTGTGAAACAGTAAGCCAAGTTGTGAATGCAAAGGAAAAGTTCTTGAAGGAAATTAAAAGTGCTGCTCCAGTGAACACATGAAGGTCAAGAAAGCAAAACAGCATTATTGCTGATATGGAGAAAGTTTGAGTGGTCTGGATAGAAGATCAAACTAGCTACAACATTTTCTTAAGCCTAATCTGGAGCAAGGCCCTAACTCTTTTCAGTTCTTTGAAGGCGGAGAGAGGTGAGGAAGCTACAGAAGAAAAGTCTGAAGCTAGAATTGGTTCATGCTTTTTAAGGAAAGAAGTCATCTCCATAACATAAAAGTGCCTGGTGAATCAGCACATGCTGATGGAGAAACTGCAAGTTACCCAGAATATCTTGCTCAGATTTCCCATGAAGGTGGCTATGTAAACAACAGATTTTCCATGTAGATGAAATAGCCTTCTCTTGGGAATTAAGATGCCATCTAGGACTTCCATAGCTAGAGAGGAGATGTCAGTGCCTGCCTTCAGCGCTTCAAAGGACAGGCTGATTCTTTTGTTAATGCAGACAATGACTTTCAGTTGAAGCCAGCACTCATTTGATATTCAGAAAATTTTAGGGTCTTTAAGAATGATGCTGTATCTTCTCTGCCTGTGCTCTATAAATGGAACAACAGAGCCTGGATAGTAACATATCTGTTCATAGCATGGCTTACTGAATATCTTAAGCCCACTGTTGAGACCTACTGCTCAGAAAACGATTTCTTTGAAAATATTACTGCTAATTGACACTGCACCTGGTCATCCAAGAGGTCTCAGGTAGATATATGTACAAGGAGATTAATATTTTCATTTCTGCTAACACAGCATCCATTCTGCAGCCCATGGATCAAGGAATCATTTAGACTTTCATTTCTAGTTATTTAAGAAATACAGTTTGCGATTCTGTAGCTGCCATAGTGATTCCTCTGATGGATCTGAGAATAGTAAATTGAAAACTTTCTGGAAAGGATTCACCATTCTAGATGCCATTAAGAACATTCATGATTTATGGGAAGAGCTCACAATATCAACATTAACGGGAGTTTGGAAGAAGTTGGTTCTCTCCTCATGGATGACTTTGAGGGGTTTAAGACTTCTTTGGAGGAACTAACTGCAGATATGGTGAAAACAGCAATGAAACTAGAATTTGAAGGGGAGTCTGAAGATGGGACAGAACTGCTGCAATCTCAGGCTCAAACTTGAACAAGTAAGAAGTTGCTTCTTATAGAAGAGCAAAGAAACTGATTTCTTGAGATGGGATCTACTCCTAATAAAGAAGTCATGAACAGTGTTAAAGTGACCACAAACCACAAAGGATTTAGAAGATGACATAAATGTAATTGATAAGCAGCAGAATTTGAGAGGATTGACAACATTTTTGAAAGAAGTTCTGCTGTGGGTAAAATGCTGTGAAACAGCATCACGTGCTACAGAGAAATCTTTCATGAAAGAGTCAAGTGTGGCAAACTTCATTATTGTCTTATTTTAGGAAACTTCCACAGCCACCCCAACCTTCAGGAACCACCATCCTGTTCAGTCAGGAGACGTCAACATCAAAGCAAGCCCCTCCATCAGCAAAAAGATGACAACTTGCTGAAGGCTGCGATAATCATTAGCATTTTTTGGAATAAAGTGTTTTTTAATTAAGGTATGTACATCGTTTTCTTAAACATAATGCTGATGTACACCTAATAGGCTACAGAGTAATATAAACGTAACTTTTATATGCACTAGGAAACAAAATTTGTGACTCCTTTTACTGTAATATTTGCTTTATTGTGGCATTCTGGAAGCTAACCCACAATATCTCTCAGGCCTGCCTGCACACTTTTTTAAAGTTTTTATTTCTGTATAATCTCTGTTTTTTAAGCCTGTATGTTTTTAAAAAGTTTTTATTTCTGTGTAGTCTCTGCTTTTTAAGCTCTATCATTCATATTATTGGCTGTCCTTGGGTATTTGATGGTAGCTGATACTTGGTTATCTGCAACAAAAAGCATCTCGTGGTGTTTGTCATGTCACTTGTCTCTTGTCCAACTCTGCTGTCACCTTTCTCTGAGGTCTTGTGCTCAAACTATGCAAAAAACAAGTTCTGAATGAATTGCTTAGTTACTACCAAAAAGTCAGGCCACTGTTGTCTTCCCTGTCCAGCCTGTAAGCAGCACAGCCCATTTGGACTGAGATTTTTAGGTTACATGACCTATGCACAAATTACAGCTTTTTCCTGCCTCTTTTAGAAGGGGCCTGTAAGTGTGACAGTCTCGGAGCCTCATGGATTCTTCTGCAGGGTAAACATTTACTTAAATTACACCCAAAGTTGTTGGCAAATGACAGTTTTGTGGTAGTGGTGTTTGGAACAACAGCAAATTTTAGATTTTATTGTTTTGGCAAAATTTTTCTGTGAAATATTTACCAAGTGGTAAATATTTTAGGTTTTGTGGGCAGCATACTGTCTTTTAAAAACATAAAAACCAGTCTTAGCTTAAAGGAGGCATTAAAAATACAGTGAGGGCTGGATTTGGCCGATGGCCTGAAGTTAGCCAACCTCAGGATTAGAATAAAAGTAAAAATCATAATAAATATTTGTTCTATGCTGCTATTCTAAAAAGAAACTACACAGTTCTGACGTTTCAGGATCAATTGTTTAACAATCTTAGTCTATCATAATTGAAATTAATTATATGTTACTTTAAATAGCTGCATTTGAAGGAGAATTGCTCACTGCCATTTATTTTTTATTTGTATTTATTTATTTTATTATTTTAGAGATAGAATCTCACTCTGTTGCCCCGGCTGGAGTGCAGTGCAACGATCATAGCTCACTGCATCCTTGAACTCCTGGGTTCAAGTGATCCTCCTGCCTCAGCCTCCCAAGTAGCTGGGACTATAGACTTGTGCCTTTATACCTGGCTAATTTATTAGACTGCGTTGCCCAGGCTGGTGTTGAACTCCTGGCTTCAAATAATCTTCTTAAATTACAGGCATAAACCACCACACCTAGCCATAACTGAGTTTATTAGCTCTTTAGTCTCATAAATGACACACAAAAAGTTGATGGAAACCAGGAAAATACATATATTAAGCTGGGCGCTATTGTATGTGCCTGCAGTACCAGCTACTTGGGAAGCAGAGCAGGATTGCTTGAGCCCAGGAGGTCAAGTTGAGCCTGGGCAATATAAGTGAGACCTTATCTCTAAATTAAAAAGAAAGAAAAATACAAAAGGAAAAAATGTATATCAATTTATAATTTGGATAGGCGGGGAACAACCTACATTGTTTATTTATACTTTTGCTTTTATGTAAAGATTTAAAAAAATCCAAAAATGGGGTGGCACATAATTAATATGATAGTCAAATAAATATAAACAGTCTATTGAAGAATAAGCATTTGTCACAAAAGGATATATTAGAATATGTTTTATATTATTGAGAAATGTACAATTTAGAAAGATAGTATAAGTTCATAGAAATAGAGATAATTAAGTGTTCATGTGTAATATAATTATAGGAAAATGTTTCCTAAAGGTTCTTAGAAATTTTAGGAATTACGTCCCAGGCATTGCAATTTAGGGAAAAGTTTCTTTAGGATTTTTAATATTTATCTCAATGTTAGTCCAAAAATAGGAATCACAAATTCTGATGATATAATTTATAGAAATTAATATTACTTTATATGGAGATGTATTTATGTGTTAATTTTCATTCATTTTCTAAAAAGTGTCTAACAAAGTCTATTACTATATGCATATTCAGAAATTTTTATTATGGTTAGAAACCATGGAATTGTAGAAGGGGCTGTGTTTTGTGGGTTGAACTCAATGAGGAGCCGCTTACAAGACATCTGAAATTACAGGTTTGGATACATAATTATCAGTTGACTCTGGGTTAGCATGAGTTTAAATAATTCTGGAATTTTCCTTTTTTTATAATATTCAAAAAGTACTAGTTTATTTAAATTGATTTAAGTTGATTGTGAACTTGGTTATTTCGGTGATCAGTAAAATAACTCGGGGCTATTTGGATTATTCCGCTATATCACTGCATTGGTGGTACACAATTAGTGGTAGAGTTGTATAAGCCGTGATAGTGTGGTTCCCTTTCATTGTTTTTAACATGTCTGTCTTACTTGAGATCTTCCTATTTAAAGTGAGAAAAGAAATGTTTTAAATTTCTAAAGATAAAAGCTTGGGTCATAGTTTTTTAAAAACTAACAATAATTTTGCATATTATTTTCAGGAAATGAAAGCCAGCATCGTAATAAATTCTGTTCATGAAGATAATTTAGGCTTTCAAACATGGAAGCAAAGGTCTAACTAATAACCTTTCATGAAAAATATTCATGGTTAGCATATCAAAACATTTGTTTTAGGATATGTTATTTAAAATGACTTTTAACTTTTCTTGCCTCACTGTGGGAATTGGAAAATGGAAGTTGAAAATACATTATCCTGTAAAAACAGCTGAGCATTTAATTGTTTGTCTGTTTTCCACAGATGGGCGGAAACCATTTCCAATTAACCATGGTGAAACTAGTGATGAAACTTTATTAGAGGTAACAATAAAACTTGTTGGCCCATCTTAAGTGCTACTAATATTTTGTCATCTTTAAAACATCTCTAAAGGTCACTTGTATAACATTTTCTCCATATTTAGATACTTCTTTATCCTTGTTCTCTCTAGAAAATTCAGAAAGAAAGTTTAAGTTAGTGTTAAAAATCTACAACAAAGAGGTTTTCAGAGCTCTTTCTATGAACAGCTGTCAAATTTGAAAAGACAGGAATAGTATTGAAAGACTTACTCATTATATCCCAGATTTCATCAAATCCAGGATACCATTAATTGTATCTTGATCCTGATTTTAGAGATTTTAAAACATGAATAAATTGTGTGGCTTAGAATCAATGAAATGTGATTTTTAGGTGAAAAGTTCCTTAATAGCATTTTAAGAACACTTGCAGCCAGGCACAGTGGTTCATGCCTGTAATCCCAGCACTTTGGGAGGCTGAGGCGGGTGGATCAACTGAGGTCAGGAGTTTGAGACTGGCCTGACCAATATGGTGAAACTGCGTCTCTACTAAAAATACTGAAATTAGCCGGGTGTGGTAGCATGTGACTGTAGACCCAGCTACTAGGGAGGCTGAGACAGGAGAATTGCTTGAACCTGGGAAGCAGAGATTGCAGTGAGTTGAGACTGTACCACTGCACTCCAGCCTGGGTGACAGCGCGAAACTCTGTCTCAAAATAAAAGAACACTTACTAAATCTTATACTTTTGTACATGGCAAATGAGGGCACCCAACTATTCACTCCTCTGGTGTTCTTTAATTCTCCTTTGGAAAAGGAAGTTTGCAGTATAAAATTAGTATGAATTAGAAAAATATGAAGTTTATCATTTGTAAACAGAACACTTATACACTGAAAAATCATACTTTTTTTTGCATTTTTTCTTCATAGGATGCCATAGAAGTTTGCAAGAAGTTTATGGAGCGTGACCCTGATGAACTAAGATTTAACGCGATTGCTCTTTCTGCAGCATAGCTTGTCAATAATGGAAATACCAAATACTGTATTATTTGCAACAAAATTTAAATTTTCTCTGCCATACACTAACTCAAAAATTTTGATATTTTCATTAACTCGATGATTAAACTTTATGTGAATTAAACTTTGACTTAACCTGTGTTTTATGTTATTTTTGTTCCAAGTTAAAGGTGCAATGCTTTCCTCCCCTTTCTTTCTTATCAAGAATTTATCTTGTTTGAAAACTAGCAATAGCTTTCTTTTTAGATTTTATAGAAAATTTTGTATGGGATATCAGGCACAATTCCATCTGCATAATATGAATATATATTATATATGTTAACATGTTTATTTAGAAAACATTTATTGGCTGGGTGTGGTGGCTCACACCTGTAATCCCAGCACTTTGGGAGGCTGAGGTAGGTGGATCACCTGAGGTCAGGAGTTTGAGATCAGTTTGGCCAACACGGTGAAACCACGTCCCTACTAAAAATAAAAAAATTAGATGGGCATAGTGGCACACCCCTGTAGTCCCAGCTCCTCGGAAGGCTGAGGCAGGAGAATTGCTAGAACCCTGGAGGCGGAGGTTGCATGAGCCGAGATCGCGCCACTGCACTCCAGCCTGGGTGACAGAGTGAGACTCCATCTCAGAAAGAAAACATTTGTTAAGCATTTACTTGTAATGAGATGGATGCAGTTCTGGGTTCAGAAGTTAAAGCATTGAACGCTGTTGACAAATTTAATAGTCATGGCGCTTATGCTATTGTGAGAGGAGATAAATAACAAACTCATTAAGATAAATACCAACTATGTATTGGTATTTCTATGTGTGGAGAATTAAAGTAGGATTTGTGTTAGGGAGTGACCAAGTAGCTATTTTAGATTTTGTTGTCAGGGAGGCTTCTGTGGGAGGTGACTTTGAACTGGAGATCTGAATTACTAAAAGCCTGTCATATAAAGGTGACGGGGAAGAGCAGAGAAAGTAATTAATGGGGAGTCCCTAAAGTAGGAACGTCTTGCTGTATTGTAGGACCAGGAAGGAGGTTCAATTGGCCAGGGCATAGAAAGTAACAGGGAAAGTAGCAAGAGACGAGGTCAGAAAAAGAGGGGCTTTGTGATACAAGAAAAGGCATTTGGATTCATTGCAAATGTGATGGTAAACCATTGGAGAATTTTAAGCAGGACAGGGACCTGCTTTTTTAAAGGGTCACTTGGACGACTCTATGGATAATATATTGAGGAGGGGAGCAAGAATAGAGGTAGAAAAACTTGTGAGGTGCCCACTGTAATTGTTCAGTGGGATGATGATGGCTGGGTCTTAAAAGTGGTAGATCAGGCTGAGCGCGGTGGCTCACGCCTGTAATCCCAGCACTTTGGGAGGCCAAGGCAGGTGGATCATGAGGTCAAGAAATTGAAACCATCCTGGCCAACATGGTGAAACCCCCTCTCCACAAAAAAATACAAAAATTAGCTGGGTGTGGTGGTATGCACCTGTAGTCCCAGCTAGTTGGGAGGCTGAGGCAGGAGAATTGCTTGAACCTGGGAGGCGGAGGTTGCAGTGAGCCGAGATTGCACCACTGCATTCTAGCCTGGTGACAGAGCAAGACTCTGTCTCAAAAAAAAAAAAAAAAAAAAAAAAAAAAAGTGGTAGATCAGAGGCCAAGTGCAGTGGCTCATGCCTGTAATCCCAACATGTTGAGGTGTGTGGCCAGGAATTCGAGACCAACCTGGGTAACAAAGAGATCCCATCTCTACTAAAATAATAATAATGAAAAAATTAGCTGGACACGGTGGCATGTGCCTGTGGTCCTAGCTAGTCAGGTGGCTGAGGTGGGACGGATTGCTTGAGCCCAGGAGTTTGAGGCTGCAGTGAGCCATGATTGCACCACTGCACTCCAGACTGGGTGAGGGAGGCAGACCCTGTCTCAAAAATAACGAATACATTTAGATGGTACATGAGTGAATTTTGGGTGTGCTTTGAAGAAGGAAGGGCTTCGGTTGAGTCTTTAAGGATAAGTGGATAGGCAGTGGAAAAGTGAAAGGGCATTTATAGAGCTGGGCCGGAACACAGAGTTGGTGTGGTGACAGTGTTCTGTATTTTCTTGGGAGGGGTGTAGTCGTTACTTGGGTGTAAAAATTTATAAAAACTCATTGAATTGTATATTAAAAATCTGTACTTCACTGTATATGCATTTTACCTTAAGGGGAGGTAGTAAGGGTTACTTGGAATATGCATTTATCATAACTGAATTGTACATTTGAAGTCTGTACTGTACATACATTTTATCTTAAACCAGGGTTGTGTTGAAATGAGCATAGTAGTTAGGAGAAAAACCAGACAGGTCCAAAATGAAGTTTTTGATTAGTAATTGAATATAGATGTTTACGCACAATTCACTGAGTTAAGAGAGTAGCAAGGCATGGCTTTCAGAATCAATTAAATCTTTGTTACTCAAGTGTGTTTGCATCAGTACTACCTGGGAGCTTGCTAGAAATGAGAAATTCCAGACCTCATCCACAAAGCTTGCATTTTTAACAAGATCCCTGCTTATTCATGAGCAATACATTAAGTTTCAGAAGCACTAGATTAGAAAAAATAGACTATAACAAGGAAAATAACTTGGGAAAATATTTAAGCTTACTATTATTCTATGGTTGAAAGGGAATGGGTGAAATGTTGGCAATAGGGATGAAAAAATAACCTGAAACAATTTGATAGACTGTATATGCAGATGATGCTTACCACACCAGTGATAACCAGGTGTTCTATTCCTGTTACATTGTTTATCTTCTGTGTGTTATCTTAAATATTTTAAACATTCCTAAGCAGTTTTCTTCCTGTTGCCTTGCTGGATTTCTCTTAATCATATGATTTCTTAATAGATCCTAAATCAGTGGCACATTACCTAGAATTTACATAGTTTCTCAAAATATGCTATAAGGAACACTAACTTTGCAGAACTCTTAATGGGTAAGAAAGATTATGAAGTTAAGTATCTTGAAAATACTGGGTTAAACAATTTTTTTGAAAGTTACAGGTATATTTGGAGGGGGGCAATTATAGAATGCCTCAGTTTTTTCAAAAAATATTCCATGTATTATGAACAACATTTTCTGAGCATTTTATGGAGCAGCGCTTAGAGCTAGCATTCTTTGGCACACAGTTTAAGGTGGTAGTTCCTGGAACAGACAGCTTGAAAACATTTTTCCTTCTCTCTTCTTAGGTTATGTGTAAACTTTTAGTTCTCCTCAACTTTATTCCCTACAATACTTTGCTTAGTCCCTTTCTTAAAATTGGGCACTTGTAGAAAAGATTAATAGTTTACTTTGTGTGAAAACTCATGGAGACACTCAGTTTGATCAAGTTGTGGGTTATTTCTGTATACTGCTGTTAGTGACCATGATAGCAGGGAAAATATAACTAAAATGAGAGCTAAAACCAAATGTTTTTGCTTGGTGGACTTTTGGGAACATCATCTTTCACTGGGTATAATGGTTTGCTTTAAATTATTGAAACAGATGAGCTTTTATGAGCCCCATAATACTTAACCCAAATATTTTCAGTGTTCATTTGTGAGTAAAGCAGAAGTTATCTGTATTCCATGGCAAATCAAAGTTTAAGCTGTCTTAAATGAAATTATCTTTGATTCCTTATAAAAATGTTTAAATGAATCTGATTTAAATTTGTTTTATTCCGTCTCTGATTTGTGTGCAAGCTTTATTTGGTAATCTTTATCACTGGGCTGTGTATAACATACAACCTGCTTATTTAATGAAAATAATACAGCTTAAGAGATATTTTTAGCTATTAACATTTGTTTACTACTATAGCTTTCAAAAGAAGTGTCTATAGGCTTATGATTCCTCTATTGGTGCTGCTAAGAATTGCAAAGAGGCATATTTCCATCACTTTTTAAAAACTTTCCTATTCATAGAAATTTATTTCTTTTAGATAAATCTTATGTGGGTGTGTATATATATATATACTCGTATACATGTATCTACATATATATATGTGCGTGTGTGTGTATATACATATATATATATATATATATATATACACAGATTCACACAAACAAAAGGTAAATAACCTTGGTCTAAATCCTCTGTTTTATTTAAATCCATGGCTGAAGTTAAGTAAAACCACTTTGAAAAGTGTGTAACCAGTTGGGTATGGTAGCTCACGCCTGTAGTCCCAGCATGCCTGTAGTCCCAGCACTTTGGGAAGCAGAGGTGGGCAGATTGCTTGAGCCCAGGAGTTCAAGACCAGCCTGGGCAACATGGTGAGACCTCATCTCGACTAAAAATACAAAAATTATCTGAGTGTGGTGGTGTACACCTGTGGTCCCAGCTACTTGAGAGATTGGGGTGGAAGGATTGCTTGAACCTGGGAAGTAAAGGCTGCAGTGAGCCAAGATCACGTCACTGCACTTCAGCCCCAGTGACAGTGAGACCCTGTCTTTAAAGCATTATATAAGGCTTTAAGAACGGATTTAGAGGGATTTATATACACATGCAGAAAGTTTAATAGTTAATGTTACCAGATTCCCTGGTAAGATCTTAAAATGAGCTTGCTCTCTCAGCAACATTGCTACTAAAAACCAAGTGTGGAATATATTCTTTTCAGATGGTAGCAAAAATATTTTCTCATTTCCTTTGCTTCTGTTGATTTTCAGAACTTTTACCTCCTCAACGTACATGACTATTGTGATGTAGAAGATTCCACATCATGAAGGGCATTAATTTTCTTGTACCACTGGTGCCAGTTGATCCGACCAACCTTACATGTTTTCCTTTTGAATAAAAGTTGTTCTAAGTCTTTCTCTTGACTTCTTTGTTTAGGATAGTGGTTCTGAACCTGTCTGTTGCTTCTACCTACTTGATAGGTGAGGATTATCAATACGACATTTTCCCACAGGTCGCAACTAGATATTATATAGGAGGTTATAAAGACAATAAAAGGCTGTATATTATGAGCAATTATTAATTGTCTAATTGATAAGGAAACCCCTGGTTTAGGGACACTAAATGTATATGACCTATACTGAAAACTATTTTGCAACATTAATTTAAAATTGCTTAGAAATATATAATGTAGCTCATAATCCACAAGGTAGATATGAATATAACCTGAATTATTTAAAATAAAAATCAGCTAAGTGATGTGAATGGCATAATTTAATTGTTTGGTTCGGAACTGTGCTCTTTTTCAACACGTAAACATGGTTGATATTCAAATAAATAAGTTATGTTTAATACGTGTGTCCTTTAAGAGCTAAAGGATCTCTGTGTCCTGCACATGTTTTATGACTACAAGATGAAAACAAATTGCTTGAGGTGTTATTTGTATCTTAAACATGAAAAACTTGAAGCACATGCAAAGGTTGTAAATTAGACTGTTCTTTAAAAATGCAGTAAAACCTGTCTGATGGAAAGCTGGATTGCTTACTGAGAGTTTACCTGTGGGAGAAGGTGAAAAAAAAATTGCATCTGAATTTTCCTGTGTGGCTAAGTCAAGCAAGTACTTTTCAAGAGGGGCATTTTCTTTATTCTCCCTGAATACTAAGGATTTGAAACCAGAAGTCTCTCCCTTCTTCCACCACTACAGAAATATTTACGTTTGATACCAGTGTGCAGGGAATGTATAACAGGGAATGTTACTCTGCGCGTATTTTTCACCCTCACGACCAAAACATCGTATTTCGTAGTCTGGGTATGACTTAAAAGATGCATTCTTCTGAAGAACTGATTTTAAAACAAAATGCAAATACCTTAAATATTTTTATATTAATATGATAAAGACATTTGTTCTTACAACTACATTCCAATACTATAATCAGGTACTTTGAAGTATTCAAGATAAGAGCACAAAAGTACTGATTTTAAGAACTTTAGAAAATACGGCTTATGGGCAATATAAACTTGAAGAATATCTAAAGCAGACTATGGTTTTAATCTTGTTTTTCCCATTTTTGGAAGAGTAAAGCATGTAGGTCAGTTGCTACAAGTATTCGAGTGAAGACTTTTTAGGTTTTGAAGGACTAGGAGCCATCTTCTGTTTTTTGTTTTTCTATTTTAACTTTGCATGAAGTACTAACTGCAAGTGACTTTTTTTTTTTTTTTTTTTTTTTTTTTTTTTTTTTTTTTTTTTTTTTTTACCTTTAACTTTTTGTTTTTATGGGTACAAAATAGGTGTATGTATTTATGGGGTACTTGAGATACTTTGATACAGGCATCCAACTTGCAGTCATTACATGGGGGTAAATGGGGTGTCTGTCACCTGAAGCACCCCGGCCATATCACGGGCGCGATATGGCAAGTAATATCACCCCGGCCGCCCCTGGATATTACGAAGCATATTGGGGGGGTGCCCACATCTTCCCCTCCCCCACAAGCATTATGGCGAGTAATATCATCCTGTCAGCCCCTGGAGAATAGGAACAATGATGCGGGGTTTTGCGCCTGAATATTAAGAACCATATGGCGGGGGTGGGGGGGTGCCCACACACCCCCCCCACCCGTATGGAGAGTAATATCACTCTAGCCCCCCTGGTTACTAACCATATGGCAGGGGGGTGCCCACACCCCATCCCACCATATGGCGAGTAACATCACCCCAGCCCCCCCACCCCCGGATATTAGAACCATATGGCAGGGGGTTTCCTCATGGGCTACTTTGGATATTTGGAGTCATATGATACTAGGAACAATATCATAGGGAGAATATAATGTTATTCTGTTTCTTTTTTGATATTAGGTACCGTGACACTAGTTGGAGTCCCACTTCTGCGATATTGACAAAAATATCTTCCTTGCCCTTCTTGATATTAGAATTGAAATCAGAAGGGGGTTACACCCCATGCAATATTTTGTTTAATATAATTTTTTTTTCTTGTGGATATTAGTAACAATATCATAGAGTGGTGAACACCTCTTACCATATTGAGAGTAATATTCTGTTTTTTTCTGGATATTAGGAACAATATCACAAGAGGGTTTTCATTCCCTGCGATATTAGGAGTAATATCATCCTTTACCCCTGCATATCAGGGGCAGTATCCTCGGGGGCTCTACATCTTTTTCAATATTGGGAGTGATAACGGACTCTGTCTGGATATTAGGAACAATATCACAGTCAGAGTGTACGACTCCTTCAATATTCAAAGTAATATGATACTCTGTTCACCTTGATATTCAGAATAATATCACATGGGGTGTGTACCATCTTTGCAATTTGGGGAGTGATATCATTCTCTTTCTCTGTGCATAGTTGGAACTATATTACAGGGACAGGTGTACACCTTCTATGCTTTTGGGAGTAATGTCCTCTCCGCTGGATATTAGGAACAGTATCACAAGGGGTCTTCACACTCTGCGATACTGGAAGTAATATTATTCACACTTCATCTGTATTGAATGACTAATGCCACAGGAGGGGTGTACACCCTCTGCGATTTTGGGAGTAATAGCATTTTCTCTTCCCCTGGATATTAGGAACAATATCAGTGGGGGGTGTACAATCCCTTTGATATTGAAAGTAACCTCCTCTTCTTCCCCAAATATTAGGAACAACATCACGGGGGATGTACTCCCTCTGCTATATTGACGGTCATATCATTGTTCCCCTTCTGGTAAATATTAGAAACAATATCATAATGGGTATGTACACCCCCTGCCATAGTGGGAGTAATATCATCCTCTCCTCTTCTGTATATTAGTAACAATATCACAGGCGGGGTTTACACCCCCCTGCAATATTTGGAGTAATATCATTCTCTTTCCCTCAGCTATTAGAAACAATATCATAAGGAGGTGTACATTTTCTTTGATATTGAAAGTAGTATCATCCTCTTCCTCCTGGATATTAGGAACAATATCACAGGGGGGGTGTACACCCTTCTCGATATTGACAGCAATATTCTCTGTATCCTTGGATATTCCTAACAATATTGCAAAAGGAGTGTTCACCCCATGTGATATTAAGAGTAATATTATCCTTTTTCCTTCTAGATATTGGGAACAATATCACGGGGGCGGTGTACACCACATGCAATATTGGGAGTAACATCACCTTCTTTTCCCCTGGATATTAGGAAGGATGTATCATTCTGCGAGAACAGGAGATTAGGAACAATATACGCCTTCTTCCCGACCAGGAGTAATGTCATTTTCTCCCATCCCTGAATATAAGAAACAGTATCACTAGGGGTTATGTACAGCCTCTGCAATATCAGGAGTAATATCATCTTCCCTACCTTAGGATATTAGAAACAATATCACGGGGGATGTGTACACGCCCTTTGATATTGACAGTAACATCATCATCTCCCCCTGGATATTAGAAGCAATATAAAGAGGGGGGTGTACACCTGGTGTGATACTGGGAGTAATATCATCCTATCGCCCCCTGGAGATTAAAAACAAACACTGGGGAGATGTACACCGACTGCGATATTAGGAGTAATATCATTCTCTCCACCACTGGATATTAGGAACAATATCACGGCGGGGGTCTACACACTGTGTGATATTGGGAGTAATCTCACCCCCACTTCCGAATATTAGAAACAATATCAGAGTGAGGGTGTACATCTCCAGCAATATTAAGAGTAATATCATTTTCTCCCCCCACCCCTGTATTAGAAACAATATCACAGGTGGGGTGTACACCCTCTGTGATATCAGGAGTAATATTTTCTCCCTTCCTGGATATTAGGGGAGGTTTATATCCCCTGCGATATTTGTCAGTTTCTTTTGAGTTTCCTTGAGATGGCTATTTTGAATTCTCTATCTGAAAGGTCACATATCTCTGTCCTTCCAGGATTGGTCCCTGATGCCTTATTTAGTTTGTTTAGTGAAGTCATGTTTTTCTGGATTCTCTTGATGCTTGTGGATGTTCACTGGTGTCTGAGGATTGAAGAGTTAAGTATTCATTGTAGTCTTCACAGTCTGTGCTTGCTTTCACCCACCTTTCTTGGAAAGGCTTTCCAGGTATTTGAAGGGACTTGGGTGTTGTCATCTAAGTGTTTGGTCACTGCAACCATATCTGCATTAGCCTAGTAACATGGTGGTTCTTGCAGACTCAGAGAGGTAACAACTTGGTGGTCTTGAATAAGATCTGGAAGAATTCTCTAGATTACTGGGCAGAGACTCTTGTTCTCTTTCCTTACTCTCTCCCAAACAAATGGCCTTCCCCTGCCTCTCCGTTTTGAGCTGCCTGGAGCTGGGAGAGGGGTAACACAAGAACGCCTGTGATACCACCACTGGGATTATGCTAGGTCAGAGCTGAAACCCATACAGCACTGGGTCTTGCTCAAGGCCTGGTGTAACCACTACCTGGCTACCACCTATGTTTGCTCAAGGCCCTAGGACTCTACAATCAACAGGTGGCAAAGCCAGCCAGGCTTGTGTCCTTCCCTTCATGGTAGTGAGTGCCCCTGGACAATGGGTCAGTCCAGAGATGCCATTTGGGAACCAGGGCATGGAGTTGGAAATATTAAAATCTACCTGGTGCTTAATTCAGCTGTGGCTGAGCTGACATCCAAACCCCAAGACAAAGTTCTTCCCACACTTTCCTCCTCTTTCCATAAGCAGAGGAGTCTGTCTCTGTGGCCACCACCACCCCAGGCCTATAGTGAGTACTGCCTGGCTACCACTGGTGTTCACTGAAGCCCCAGGGTGTCTCCAATCAGCTTGTAGTTGATTGATTGCTGCCAGGCCTGGGACTTACCCTTCAGGGAAGCATAGAAATGGGCTCCTCTGTGGCCCAGGTCAGGTCCGGAAATGCTATCCAAGAGCTAAGGCCTAGAATCAGGGAACTCAAGAGCCCTCTTGGTGCTCTGCCCCACTATGGTTGAGCTGGTACCTAAACTACCCCTTTCACTCTTCCCTCCGTGTTTCTGAAGTAGGAGTCTCTCCTCAACACCAGAATGGCAGGGAGTGTGCTGGGTTACTCCTGAAGCCAGCACATCTCAGAGTCTCACTCAAAGCCCATGGTATGTATTACCTGTCTGCTGCTGCTGATTATTCAAGGCCCAAGGGCTTTCTAGTTAGCAGATGATGAATTCTTCCAGGGTCTTTCCTTTCAAGGCAACAGTGCCCTTTCTGGCCCAGCATGTGTCTAGGAATGTCATCTGGGAGCTAGCTTCTCGCCCGGGGGCCTCATGACTCTGCCTGGTGCACTATCCTACTGTGGCTGAGCTAGTTTGCAAGCTGTAAGACAAAGTCCTCTACTCTTCCCTTTCCTCTCTGCAAGTGGAAAGAAGGAGTCTTTTTCAGAGCTGTGAGCTATGCTCCTTGGAGGAGGGGTGGTGCAAACCCTCCTTTGGCTGCCCTGGTTGATGTTCCCCACTAGGGTCATGTGCCCCTCAAGTCCAGACTTTGTTGCCTAGATTGCCTCTCAAGTTTATTTAGGATTCCAGAACAGTTTAGCCTGCAAGTGGCAAGCTTGCCAGAACTCAAGTTCCAGCCACCGGGATGGATGATTTCACTCTAGCTAGGGCTGGTCTAAATGCTCCCTCTGTGGGCATTGGCTGAGTTCTGCAAATGTTGCTTTCCACTGTGACAGGGCAGCATGCAGTTTCAATGCAAAGTCCCATAATCCCTGTACTCTCCCTCCCCCAATCACACGATTCACTGCTGCTGGGGAATAGGGGAAGGATGGTGTCAGCAATTCATGACTGTTTTTCCTACCCTCTTCAGTGATTTTAAGTTAAAGCAATGTACTGTAATTGCTCACCTGATTTTTGGTCCTTATGAAGGTGCCTTTATGAGTAGTTAGTTCTTAAATTTGATGTTCCTGTTGGGAGGATGGTTGGTGGAGGCTTTTAATTTGGCCATCTTCTCCTGATCTCTTGAAAGTGACTTCTATAGCTAAATTAACCAAATATAGGAGAGAAAATGTTGAAAGCAACTTATTCACATGTATTATATAGTTTAGAGCTGACACCTATGTAGATACTGGGGATTTATTGAGTGTATCCGACCATTCTTGCATTGCTCTAAAGAAACACCTGAGACTGGGCGATTTGTAAGGGAAACAAGTTTAATTGGCTAATGGTTCTGCAGGTTCTACAGCTTCTGCAGCCTCTGTAGTAGTGCTTAGAGGCTTCTAGGGAGGCCTCGGGAAGCTTACAATCATGGCAAAAGGTGAAGAGGAAGCAGGCACCTCACACGGTGAAAGCAGGCAGGAGCAAGGGAGAGAGTGAGGGGAAGTACTACACAATTTTAAACAGCCCGATCTTGCAACAATTCACACTATTGGTGCAAGGACAGCCCCAAGAGGCTGGTGCTAAGCCATTCATGAGGAATGTTCCCATGATGCAAACATCTCTTGCCAGGCTCCACCTCCAATGTTGGAAATCACATTTCAACATGAGATTTGGGCAGGGACAAATATCCAAACTTTATCGTTGAGCAACCAACAAGGCTTTCATATGAAATCCAGTTGTTCTCAAACTTTTTAACATCAGGAGCCCCTTATAATCTAAAAATTACTGAGGAGCCTAGAGAGTTATGGATCTCTATCTCTTAGAAATTAAAATAAATTAATTAGCTGGGCATGGTGGCAGGTGCCTGTAATCCCAACTACTAGGGAGGCCAAGGCAGGAGAACCACTTGAACCCAGGAGGAGGAGGTTGTTGTGAGCGGAGATTGCACCATTGCACTCCAGCCTGGGCAATGAGAGCAAAGCTCTGTCTTAAGAAAAGAAAAAATTAAAATTAATTTTAGGAATATTTTTTCATTTAAAACTAAGAACAAGCCTATTACATGTTAACATAAATAACATTTTTATAAAAATATTTTCTTAATAAAGTTAGTGAGAAGAGTGGCACTGTTGTATTTTTGCAAAATCTCTTCAATATCTGACTTAAGCGGGACAGCTGTGTTCTCCTATTGCTAATATAGAGTGCTTCCCAGAATTGACAATTCAAGAAATCAGTGGTGATCTATGTCAAAATGATTTTGGGGATAGTAATTTGAGGACAAGGACTGTGTCTTTTGTATACCATTTTATCCTTAGAGTCTAATACAGTTCTTAGCACATAGTAATGGCCAGATATTTGGTAGGTGACTAAACTATACTGCAGTGTGTTGAGAAATGAACAGAAAATGTGGATTCAGAAAGTATAGAAGCTTCCTTCATGACACTTGGTTGAGAAAAGAAGAGAAAGGGGGAAATAGGGGTGCAGAATCAGCAGAGGACTTTTTAAAAGAATGTTTTCATGTGAGGAAAAGAAACCAATAGAGAGAAATTAAGAAAATGGAAAGAAGTGGAATAATGAGGAACCTAGGGTGGGGTAGGGTAGCAGGGCATTTCAAACTTTAACGAGCATATGAGTCTAGATCCTATTAAAACGCAAATTCCGATTCAGCTGGTGGGTGAAGCCTGAGATTGTGCATTTCTAACAAGCACTCAGATAATCTTAAGGCTGTTGGCCCCAAGGTCATACTTAGAGTAGTGATTTTCTAGAACCCAATTGGGGAAGTGCCCTTGCACAGGAGAAATACACACCTCTTGCACTGAGTTTGGAGATTCTATCAGATGTAACTTTTTAAGAGAGAAAAATAATTTTCCTAATATCCAATTGATACCCTTTCCCACTAAGTGGCTGCATTAGGAAAAGTGCTTCACTTTGAAACTTCTGCTCCTGGTAATATGGAATTTCAGTGTTCTCACAGTGCTTGATTGAGAATATGATATTGAGATCATGGCACAAAATATAGTAGCTGCACAAAAAAAAAAAAAGACATTAGGATCTCAAACAATGATGTAAAAGTCATTGCTTCATGAGCAGAGCTCAAACTTTGATGTGAGACCTGGTTTTATTCTTGGCGCTTACCCTGAGTGCTTTTGGGCAAATTAATACCTTAAGCAAGGATATTCTCCTGTAGAATTTATATGAGAATTATAAATGAAGTACATAAAGTCCAGCAGTCACAAATGGTATCTATTATCATTACCATCATCCTAAGATTGCAATAAGCTATGTTGAAAGGTTGTTGCATAAATCATCAGATTCACCTAATTTTCAAAAAAAATTTAAATAAGGAGATGGAATGAATAAATTGCACTTTGTTTCCATGCACAGGGGAACTGTGCATATTTCTCCTGTGACTCGGAAATGGTTTAACTTTTAAAAATCCCAAAATAGCTGAAGTTAGCAGACATGCAATTTAGCAAGGATGACTGGAATTTTGATCTTTCCTGTAATAATACTATACCCAAGCACACTGCTCATTAGGAAAACATTTTCATCTGAATCTTTTACTCTTGGGGGCAAAGAATGCTATTTTTCTTTTGATAACTATGTTTATAAAATCTAAATCACCCTGAGCAATTTTTTCAACATCTCAAGTTATTATTACCACTCATGTTTCATTTATAGCTATTTGAATTTTGATGAATTTCAATGTGGTGCTAGAGTGAGAGTATACGTTCAAGTAAGTTCAATATATAGGTATGGTGTAAAGCTATTTTAATTTATTATTACAACGGCTATGAAGAAAATTCGAATCTGCCACATTTTCACATTTTACAGTTGGATGTCCTCTTCCAGAGAACAAAGCTCACAGCTCTGGAAATTTGAGGCAACTGGTATGTGCTCATGTCTGCATCTGTGTGGGTGGGCGGTGTCTCAGGGACAGAGTCTGAAGCAAAAAAAAAAAAAAAAAAAGGTAATAACAGTTCCTTGGATACTTTTATATTATTACTTTGAAAGAACTAAGGCAGAGCATCTCCATTTGGCTTTTCTTCGGGAACACATGTAGGTGGAAAAGAGGAGGTCAGTAGGAAGGCAAGAAGTAAATACGGCAACTGATATAAAATTAAGTCAACTTTGTAGTCTCTCCCCAGGCATTTTCTTGTTGTTGTTGTTGTTTTCCCTTTTTCCATTTAAAATTGTTGTGGGTACTTTGTAGGTTCATATGCGTATGGGGTACATGAAATACCTTGATACAGACATGGAATGTGTAGTAGCCACATTATGGAGAATGGGGTATCCATCCCCTCCCAGGAATTTTCAACCTCAACTTTTATTGTCAGTAACCACAAGACTGGAAATTTGTAACTCCCTGTCATCAATTTTGTAATCATTGTTGATTCCTTGCACTGATAGAATATGCCTTGGCAGGAGAAAATATTGTAACAGCATAAGACACACTGTAGTTTCTAAGGCGCTTTTACATGCAACATGATAAGTGCATGCAGAAACATCGACTGAGCTGCTACTCAAAGCCACATTAGGTTTGTGCGTCCAGTATTATCAAGTCCTGCTGGAATTTGCTTTGAAAATTTTTTTTACTTATTCTTTTTCTCAATCTTGTAATTGTCCATAAGTACTACCTGCATAATTAAAATGTTTCTACTCTGATGATGTCTTTAAGTACTTTAAGAATTATAAGTTTAGAGCACCTTTCAAGGGATCAAACCAGGAATGGATGCTTAGGGCGAGGTGTCACATTGATTTACCACCACTTTCCTAACCTCACATTAGATATATTCAGTGCACCTGGCAGTAAACGTAGAGCACACTAAAGGGTTTTGATTTTCAATAATTTTTTATGCATAAGATTTTATTATGTTTTATTGTGTTGGCTGAATATATCAAGATGCCAACTGAAAGCAGATCTTAAATTTAATAACTCCTGCTTTTTTTGGTTTAGTATTCAATAAGCTTCTCTTAGACCACTAGGACTTAATGAACAAAATACCTCTTTGGCAAAGAATTTTGCAAGCACAAAATGTTACTATAAAATTATTTTGTTGAAACTAAAATGAAAGATTAGTTTTGACGTTGCAGTTATTTTAAAAATGATAATTCTTGCAAACCACTAGAAAAGCAAAAATAATTTTAAGTGTCTCTAAAATTTAAATTAAACTTAAAATATTGTTAGTATTTTCTTGGGTTTGACTCTTTTGGGGACCAGCATTTATTTATTTTGGCATCTCTAGTAAACAGCATTATGCTTTGGAAACTCAGTAAAATATTTGTTGTTGCTCAGTAAATATTTGTTGATTACTTTTCATTTTTTTATGTTTTTTTTTTTTAATTTTCCTAGTCATTACTTTTTACACAGATATAATTTTGAGGACTGAACAAATACGGGAAGGACTATTCTCATTAAGGTAATATTTTTCTGTATTTTCTAAGGCAGAATCAGAAAGGCCAAAGCATTTTTTTTTTTTTATATATAGAGTCTTGATCTGTTGCCCAGGGTGGAGTGCAGTGGTGCGATCTAGGCTCACTGCAACCTCTGCCTCCTACGTTCAAGCGATTCTCATGTCTCAGCCTCCAGAGTAGTTGGGGTTACAGGTGTATGCCACAATGCCAGGCAAATCTTTGTACTTTAGTAGAGATGAGGTTTCTCCATGTCAGCTAGGCTGCTTTGGAACTCATGACCTCAAGTGATCCGCCTGCCTTGGCCTTCCAAAGTGCTGGGATTATAGGTATGAACCACTGTGCCCAACCAAGCATTAAAAAAATAATTAAACTGGTAATTTATTTTAGGTATCATCAAGTAAAAAATTTCTTTCAAAACAATGAAAACTTTGCTTACTGAAATTTGCCAATTTAGATTTGTTTTTAGGAATGTTATAGGGAGATAAAAATTACTGAAAATCTGACTGTGGTGTAAATAGGAATGAAACTTTGGAAGGTGAAATGATGGGTAATGCCGTTTTTCCCAGCCTGTTCTACTAGTGGGAGAATACAGTCAATTTGTAACACATAATAAACAGGTGTTTTTTTTGATATTCCTAAATATTTAACCTTTTGGAGTTACATCTCCTTTAATTTTCAAATAGAATGCTTTGAATGACCATCCCAGTCTTCCTCCAGTATCTCATGGATTATCCAGGGTGTACATATCTCCAGCCATCTCTCGTTCAATGGTTTGCTTCTGCTGACTTGTCAATTTCTGTTTCAGTCTCCTCATCTATGACAGACAGTGATCCTTCCCGGGGAGCACTTTGCCTCTGGTTGGGCGTTGGCATATCCCCCAAGGTGCCATAAGGTAGAGCTATGTCTCTACCTTGACTGAAGGTTTCCACACTTCAGGAGAAAATTAGAATACAGCAATCCCACCACTACTATAAACCTGTATTTTGAATATAACTGTTTCCAAAATCTAAGGCAAAAATATTCGATCCTTTGCAGCTTTATCTAGCTTCCTAGCATCTCTGCTCTCTGCCAAGATCCACCTGCTCTCATTTGTAGGAGAGAGCACCTTTCATAAATGTTTCATAGGGCCAATTTCCTGTACTTTAAGAATATTTTACTCACTACCTGAAGGACTTGGTTTCACTTTGGAACTTACTAGAACTTCATGTTCAGGGAAACCCCACCTGTTATTAGTCTGTTTTCATGCTGCTGATAAATACATACCGAAGACTGGGCTATTTGCAAAAGAAAGGGGATTAATGGACTTAGAGTGCCACGTGGCTGGGAGGCCTCACAATCATGGTGGAAGGTGAAAGGTGCGTCTCACATGGTATCAGACAAGAGAAGAGAACCTGTACAGGGAAACTCCTATTTTTAAAACCATCAGATCTCGTGAGACTTACTCACTACTACGAGAACAGCATGAGAAAGACCCGCTTCCATGATTCAATTACCTCCCACCAGGTTCCTCCCATGACAAATGGAAATTGTAGGAGGTACAATTTAAGATGAGATTTGGGTGGGGACACAGCCAAACCATATCAACACCCTTAGACACAAGGATCCACACAGGATTACATATTCTAGAATCTGAGTTGTAGACGTGGTGGGAACAGTGGTGAATATCTATAGCACAAAAATATAGGATGGTGGTCAGTGTGAGGAATGCTGCCTGTGTTGAGGTTTCTCAGCCAGTAGGAAGTAACCATGGCCTTTTCTATTCTTCCTGATTTCTTTTGGTCTTCTCTGAGTGCCTTTTGAATAAAACACGTTCACACAAGATCTCCCAAGGTCAAACAGTTATTCTCAAGGATTGGACAGTCTGAACACATATTAAGGGACAGAGATATTTCTCTAAGGAAACTATGTCTAGCAAATAACTTCTCTTTTCCACAATAAATAGCCTTTTGTATTTATGTAGCATTATTTCAGGCCTTTCTTTTCATATTCTTCTGATTATCTAGACCATGCCCAGAGACCTATCTCCATAGAAGTCAAATAGAGACTGTGACTGCACTTCCTTAAATAACAGAAGTTGATAGCCCTTTAACCATGTGAAGGTCCAGCAGTATGTGTGCGTGTGTGTGTGTGTGTGTGTGTGTGTGTGTGTCTGGTTCATATTAAAGTCTTAGGCAAGGCTTCCTCTCCAGTTGATTTTCTCAATAAGCACAAATGAAGCTGTAGATAGATGTCTTCTCCCTTTGTCTAGAGAAAGCCCTAGGGTTATGGATTTGTTTTTTCATAATTTCAGTTACATGAGATTGAAGTAGTTTGGCCTCACTGTTCTATTTCTGTCCATAGGGGCCAAAGAGTTTTATAATAGAGTAATGGATAAAACATTCCTAGTCCAAGAGCTTGTGGGAGACTTTCATGGTTTACCTTAGAGATCATCTGGTGTTGTTCATGATCCCTATGAGAATTCTAAACTTATCTTCATGTTCAGGGAAACTCCATTACCTTGTTTCATAGAGAATCTTCTGATGGAGCTGGCTCCAAGGCTTCCTTTTTCTCTCATGATTATTTTCAACTCTTGAGGGAGTACCAGATCTGTCTTGGTACACACAAGGTTTCATGACCATGCTGAAGCTCTGAAGACCAGCCAAAAACTTCATTTCATAGCTTTTTGTAAGGTTTCTTCACACTGTGTAGAGGTGAGGGTGAGATTTGCTTAAGATTGCTGTGCTCTTACAAGGGAGGCCCAGATTAACAATAATGGTAAACCTAGGAATACAACTTGGGTCTCTTGTCTCCAGGCCAGTCAGTCCTGTAGTCTTTAATCCTTTCCTTAAAAACATTTTTGAAAATTTTATTATGATAAACATTAGATCTACTGTATTAGTCTGTTTTCATGCTGCTGATAAAGACACACCTGAGACTGGGAAGAAAAAGAGGTTTAATTGGACTTACAGTTCCACATGGCTGGGGAGGCCTCAGAATCATGGTGGGAAATGAAAGGCACTTCTTACACGGTGGCAGCAAGAGAAAATGAGGAAGAACAAAAGCGGAAACCCCTGATAAACCCATCAGATCTCGTGAGACTTATTCACTATGATGAGAATAGCCTGGGAAAGACTGGCCTCCATGATTCATTTAAATCCCTGTGGGTACCTCCCAGAACACGTGTCAATTCTGGGAGATACAATTCAAGTTGAGATTTGGGTGGGGACATAGCCAAACCATACCATCTACCCTCTAAACATATATATATATATATATATATATATATATATATATTTTAATTTTTTTGAGACAGGGTCTCACTCTGTCACCCAGACTGGAGTGCAATGACACAATCTCAGCTCACTGTGACATCCAATTCCTGGGCTCCAGCCATCCTCTCACCTCAGCCTCCCAAGTAGCTTGGACCACAGTTGCATGTCCCCACACCCGGCTAATTTTGATATTTTCTATAGAGACCAAGTTTTGCCATGTTGCTCAGGCTGGTCTTGAACTCCTGGGCTCAAGCAATCTGCCCACCCCAGCTTCTCAAAGTGTTGGGATTACAGGCGTGAGCCAGTGTACTCGGCCAATATATTTTCAAGTGTACGATACATTATTGTTGACCATAGATACTATTCTTTCCTTTTTGAAGCTAAAATATTACTGGTATCCACTTAGTAGTCATAGAATACAGGGAAAAAGGGGGTTATTATAAAAATAGGAGTTTAAACCTTTATAGGAAGTATAAATTTCCTATAATATACAGCTTGTTTCCTCTCTGAGTCCAATTTCAGAATGTAAACAAGAATTGCAATTACAATTCTAAAGAACAGGTGGTCTCCAACTTACAATTTTTTGTCTTTACGATGATGCAAAAGAGATACACATTTAGCCAAAACCATACTTAAGAGTACCCATACTGTCAGCCTTTCACTTTCAGTACAGTAGTCAATAAATTACATAAGATATTCAATAACTTATTATAAAATAGGCTTTGTGTTAGATGATTTTGCCCAACCATAGGCTAATGTACGTGTTCTGAGGATGGTTAAGGGGGCTAGACTAAACTATAATGTTTGCTAGGTTAAATACTCAACAATATTTTCTACTTATAATGGGTTTATCAGAGGTAACCCTATCATAAGTTGACGAGCATCTGTATTAATAATTCAGTGCATACTGTGCTTAAATATTTTTCCCTGCCTTTACAGTAGAACAGTTTGAACTGAGAGTAAGGTTATGTCTCTTGTCAAATAAAGTTAATGAGTGATCAGGTAGAAATTCTCTACCAAAAGACACACACACACACACACACAAATATATTTTAGAAAAAACTGGAATTGACTATTTTCATCTTTGATTGTCCTTACTAAAGATATCCTTCTAGGGAAAACACAGAGTTTATTTTTTTTTCATTTCATGGGCTTCAGGAAGAGAAGCTTAGTAAACACACATTCTCTCTTTCCTCTTTCCCAGAAGCTGCAATAGTTTATTTTAAAGCTAATTCTAGGGTAAGTCCTTTTGATCTCACTGCTATCACTTAGAGAATTATAATGAGGTTTTGTAATTTTAGCTAGAATGGGGGACCTTTAAAAAAGGTCTTGGATTTATGTTAAATGATTTAAGTTCAATGATAGGAAAGCCCTCTACTTGTTAAAAAGAAAAACTCAAAAAAAAAAAAAAAAAAAACTCTTCAGATCTTTATAGTAGGGAGAAAACAACCGACTGCTTTTCAAATTATAGGGTTGGTCCCATGTTTTGAAAGTTACCATCTCAGTTGATCTCTTAATGAGATGTCTGTGTACATGAGACGAAGGTCGATAAGAACTTGAGGGCTTCTCATCTATCCCTTCTCAGTTGACAGTCCAGTAGCTTCAGAAGACAAATTTAGGACCCTTGCCTTAGTCCACTGGGTGAAGCATTCCTCATCCTAAAGCTGCACTGGAAACTTCCTGAAGAGTTGTCTTCTTTTTAGATGAGTGTTATGATATGGGATTCACTTTGTTTTTCTCCTTCTGCTTTCTGGTGCATACATGTTTCCCCTATTATGTTCATTTCTTAATCATTTTCTGTAGCATGTTGGCTTCTTTTTTCTCTGGCTTTGATTTCCAATTATAGAATTGAAGCTTCCTGTCTGAATACCATTATGTAAGTACTGACGACATACCTTCTTATTACTGACACTGAAGGATGTATTTTTTGTGGGTAGAAATGGGATAGAGATAGGATAAGTATAATTCTTATTAAATATACTTTTAATCTACCTTCTAGGAGTCTTTCTTTGTGTTAAATAAGCCATCATATAAGCATGAGAAATACACACATATTCCATATGTTGATTATTTCTGAACTTATAAGGGCAGATACTTTTTTGAATCATAACCAATCACAGTACAACATTCAGTTCTTTTATCAGAATAATTCCTACCGTATGTTTCTTCTTTCAATTATTTCCAGCCAACAGGGCCTCCTCTCTCATAACCTCTGCCCAGTTACCATTCAGCCCCATTCCGTCTTCCTTTACAACACAGATTAGCCTTTTTCTGCCCAATTCATCCTAACCCCTCTCCACCCTACCCTGCTACTTGCTGCAAGAAACTTGGGCCTAAGATTCACTTTTACTATGGAAAAGTATATCCTAACAAAGCCAGTTTCTCTATGTAGAATATGGTCCTCAATGGGGGTGAGGTGGGGGTGTGTGATTTGCCCCCAGGGGACATTTGGCAGTGTCTGGAAACATTTTTCATTATCACATCTACAGGGATCCTGCTGACATCTAGTGGGTAGGGGCCAGGGATCCTGCTAAACATCCTATGATGCACAGGAAAATCACCATAGCAAAGAATTATCTGACCCGGATTGTCAATTGTCCTTCTGTTGAGAGACCCTGCTGTAAGGAAATTCTTGTATCAGTGACACTAAGCAAGGATATTTTCTACTCTGCTCTTATCAATGCTTTATTAATTCTGTACATTAAGTTATAAGTTTTACATATACACAGTCCAGTTAATAAACAGTTGTTGAATATTGGATATGTGTCAGGCACCAAGCCAGGCCCTCTTAAATTGCTTAAGGTTCAATGAGGAAAAGAGGCAATATAATACCGCGTGAAAGGGGCTATGATTGCATAAAGAAGATATGCCTCCCCTCGCTCAAGAGAACCTGCTAAGTTTTTTTGAATTCTGAGAAGGAAGAGGGCTGAATTGAACCTGGAAGAATAGGTCAGAGAAAGCGAGGCAAAGTGAGGGAGAGAAACACATTTCTGGAAAAGGGAGAAGCACAGGTCAAGATGCGGTTAGAGAAACGGGCAGGAGCAGATCCCGAAGGACACCACTTAATGTGTTGGCCAACGTCAGATGGTTTTTAAAGGCCACTGGGAGCCCTTTAAAGAGGGGTTAATTGGGTCAGGAGTGGGGAGTGTGCTGGTGATTTAAGAGATTTCAAGAGGTCATACTGTTTCTGAAATCTAGCTGAGAGCTAACGAGAGACTGAACTAAGGTAGTAGAAATAGAATTGACAGGACTGGGAATGGGGTTGGCATTGGGATGAGAGATGAAAAGGTCCTGCATGACCCTCAAATTTTAGGCATGGTACCATTTACCAAGTCAGGAACGGAAGGGGGAGATTGAAGGTTGTGGGATGATGTAGAAAGTCAAATTTGGGCATCCAGTCATCGCTCAGGATTTGGGGGAATTGGTTCTAGGACTCCTGTTCATACCAAAACCCCACAGATTCAAGTCCCTTATATAAAATGATACAGAACTTGCATAAAACCTACGCAGTCCTCACATACACTTTAAATCATCTTTAGATTACTTACAATATCTAATCCAATGTAAACACTATGTAAATAGTTGTTATACTGTATTTTTTAGCATTTGTGTTATTTTTAATTGTATTGCTCTTTTTTATTGTTTCTCTCACTCCCTGCCCTCTAGATCCACAGTTGGTTGAATCTGCAGGCGTAGAACCTGCACATATGGAAAGCCAATTGTATTTCTGTGTCAAACAGATGTTCTCATTTATAAAGGTAATATACATGTCTTTTGCAAAAACACTTGGAAAAGAGAGAGAAGCACAAAATCTCCACTTGGAAATAGCCACTGTTGGCGGCTGGATACAGTGGTTCACGCCTGTAATCCCAGCACTTTGGTAAACTGAGGCAGACGGATTGCTAGAATTCAGGAGCTCAAAATCAGCCTGGGTAACATGATGAAACACTGTCTCTACAAAAAACACAAAACTTAGCCAGGTGTGGTGGCATATATCTGTAGTCCCAGCTACTTGGGAGGCTGAGGTGGGAGGATCCCTTGAGCTCAGGAGGCAGAGGTTGCAGTGAGTGCCATTGCATTCCAGCCTGGGTGACAGAGTGAGACCCTGTCTCAAAAAACAAAATAAAACAAAACAAATTGAAAAGAAATGGCCACTGTTAAAAGTTTAGTGATGTTTTCCTCAAATTCTTCTATGTGGCCAAAATTATACATTTAAAAATACAAACCCAAACAAAGGTGCCTTATACACTGCCTTTGTTTCACTTTGCAATATATTTTAATTATTTCCCTGTGCCACGGAATGTCCTTTTACATTTTTTTCTTTTCTATTCTTTCTGTTTGAGACAGAATCTCTCTGTTGCTCATGCTGGAGGGCAGTGGTGCTGTCTCGGCTCACTGTAATCTCTGCTTCCTGGGTTCAAGCAATTCTCATGCCTCAGTCTGCCAAGTGGCTGGGATTACAGGCGTGCACCATCATGTCCAGCTAATTTTTGTATTTTTAGTAGAGATGGATTTTCACCATGTTGCCCAGGCTTGTCTTGAACTGCTGAGCTTTAGCAATCCACCCACCTTGGCCTCCCAAAGCGCTGGGATTACAGGTATGAGCCACTGTGCCTGGCCTCCGTTTACATTGTTAATGACTGCACAATATCTCACTCTATGGAGGAGCCATACTTTACTCCACTATCTCTATTGTTGGGGCTTTTGGTAGCTTTGGGATTCTCATTCTTTTTTTTTTTTTTTTGAATATAGTCTCCTTCTATCACCAGGCTGAAGTGCAGTGGTGCGATCTTGGCTCACTGCAAACTCTGACTGCCTGGTTCGATTCTCCTGCTTCAGCCTCCCAAGTAGCTGGGATTACAGGCATGTAATCCTCCACGTCTGGCCTCCACGTCTGGCTAATTTTTGTATTTTTAGTAGAGCTGGGGTTTCACCATGTTGGCCAGGATCATCTTGACCTCCTGATCTCATGATCTACCCACCTCGGCCTCCCAAAGTGCTGGGATTACAGGAATGTGCCACTGCGCCCGGCTGGGCTTCTCATTCTTAACAAGTCATGCTTAATGCCATCACAAGTTGAGTCTTCAGAAGCTGACAGAAATGGCATTGGTGGTGTAAGATATTAACTAGGGCTGGATCCCTGTGAAGGGAAGAGGGAAGGAGCAGGGATGCACGAGGGAGAAGGTGAACTGTGGTACAGTCCCGCAGCCTCAGCAAACCCCAGGGTCTACAGCAGACCCCAGTGTCGTCTCATTGGGTGGAAATGGCTGGGTTTTTATAATCTTAAGCCATTCATTGACCAGATGAGGGCTGCCCTGGGAGGGGAGGGACCTCAGGTGAGGCTGTACTCTGCAGCTGAGGCCAACCCTGAAGGGGCTGATAGCTGGGGGTATCTGTTGACCACACTCTCCATTGCTGGGTAGCAAGTCCTCCTGTGAAGCAAATCCTCCTATGAAGCTCCTATGGGACGTCTCTGTGCCTACCGCCGTCACTCATTCTGTGCCTACCACCATCACTCATTCTGTGCATATATGTTGGCACAGGTCCTTGGTATAAATTCCAAGAAGTGGAATTGCTGGGACAGAGCATGGGTATTCGAAAATCTTTTTATATTTACTGCCAAGTGATCTTCCAGAAAGATTGTACCCCTTTCTCCCATCAAGAGTTCATCACTAATGCATACATACAATTATACTGTTTTATATTTTTAAATATTGAAAAGTACCTCAATTCCTTTGGAAAATAAATACAAATTTTGATGTTTTATTGTTGTGAATTTCATTTCAAACTCCGAAGGCAGGTATTGTAACTTTCTCTATAGAGCTTTCTCTATAGAGCTCTCTAAATCTTTCCAGAAGGGTAAAACGCTCTAATGACTGATATTAGGAGGCTAAGAATTATATCTGGGTCTTCTGAGTTGGAAACTTTCAACATTAAAGAGGCCAAGCAGTGATTGGTGCCTAAGCTGACTTGAAACAGGGTTTGCAAAACCCTACAGCCTTTTCTTATAGCTATTTGAACAAGTACGTGAAATCCCCATTTTTTAGGAAAAACCTGACACACTGTTAAAAAAAGAGACCAAAGGGAAATAACCTTCAACCTTCATTTATTGAGTGTCTACTCTATGCTAAGCAATACCTTGGGCTTTTATATCCACCATCATATTTAATTCTCACAACAATCCTTTGAAGTATTATCACATTATTCAGATGAAGAAATTGAAGATTAGTGATTCTGGTAGTTTGCTAATGTAAGGCATCCAGATACCCAAGCCTGTGCGCTTCTTAACATTCTCGGCTGCTGCCCCTAAAGCTACTTACACAGCAGTGGCTTTGAAAGGTGTAATGTATGTATATATTAACTCTAGTAATAATAATCCCCATGAAGCTTGCAGAATGTCCTACTGGACTGAATAGTGCATAGGAATCAGTGTCTAGAATTTTAAAATGTTGTATCACTTATAATATCTAGCACATATGAAGTATTCACTAATTACTTAAAAGTTTTTTTTTTTGTTTGTTGAAATGGAGTCTTGCTCAGTCACCAGGCTGGAGTGCAGTGGCACAATCTCCGCTCACTGAAATCTCCTCCCAGGTTCAAGCGATTCTCTTGCCTCAGCCTCCTGAGTAGCTGGGACTATAGGCATGTGCCACCATGCCTGGCTAATTTTTGTATTTTTAATAAAGATGAGGTTTCACCATGTTGGCCAGGATGGTCTCAATCTCTTGACCTTGTGATCTACCCACCTCAGCCTCCCAAAGTGCTGGGATTATAGGGGTGAGCTACCACATCCATCCTTTTTTTATTTTTAGATGGAGTCTTGCTCTGTTGCCCAGGCTGGTGTGCAGTGGCATGGTCTCGGCTTACTGCAATCTCCGACTCCCTGGTTCAAGCGATTTTCCTGCCTCAGCCTCCCGAGTAGCTCGGACTACAGGCATGTGCCACCACACTCGGCTAATGTTTGTACTTTTAATGGAGACGGGGTTTCACCATTTTAGCCAGACTGGTCTCGAACTCCTGACCTCATGCTCCACCTGCCTTGGCCTCCCAAAGCACTGGGATTACAGGCGTCAGCCACCACCCCCCGCTGCACTTAAAAGTTTTTTGAGGCCGGGCGCGGTGGCTCACGCCTGTAATCCCAGCACTTTGGGAGGCCGAGGCGGGTGGATCACGAGGTCAAGAGATCGAGACCATCCTGGTCAGCATGGTGAAACCCCGTCTCT
>NW_016107344.1:11010874-11023290 GCF_001604975.1 Cebus imitator
TGTTTTTTGAATAGCCAACAAGAGAGAAATATCTTCCCAGTTTTTTTCATCATTCTATTTTCTTTTAGGGTTTGGCCTGATCAGAGTGTAGCCGAGAGGCAAATAGGTGGTCCAGTCAGTGACTTCCATTTCAGCAGGAGCAGTTGTCTTCCTAAAGCTTGTCAGCTTTTCTAAACAGACCCACGGACTATAGACAGTGCCAATAAAAAGTGGTTGAACAAAAATGAACCTAACAAACAAAAACCACCACTCCAATCTGGAAAAATGTGGGTGGTGAACTGTTTACTCAGAAGAGATAGGTTCCAATCTAGCCTTGAGAGCTAACTTCCAGAGGACAGGAAGTACAGAGAGAAGAGAAATATGCTGAGGACACCACAAAGAAGCCTATGATAAATCCAGAAGACAGTCTGGTTTCTTCAATAAGGCAATGTCATTTCAAGAAAAAGTGGGAGTGGGGAGGAGGAGGAGTCTCTTGTGGGTGAAAAAAGATGTACTCAAACTGGGTGGTCATGGATTGAATCCTGGTCTGAGTAAGTCAGCTGTAAAAGACATTTTTGGGTCAGTTGGAAGAATGTGATATGAGTTGATAATTATTGTTAGCTTTAGTTAGGTGTGAAAATGAATTATGGTTATATAGGAAAGCATCCTTTTAAAAATGATATGTTTATTGTACCATTTAGGGGTGTCTGTCTTTACTTTAAAACTGATCACCAGGTGTGATGGCTTAGCACTTTGGGAGGCCAAGGCAGGAGGACTGCTTGAGGCCAAAGTTAAAGACCAATCTGGACAACACAGTGAGACTCCTCTCTCTAGAAAAAAATACCGAAATTAGCTGGGTGTGGTATCACTTGTCTGTAGCCCCAGCTACTTGGGAGGCTGAGGCAGGAGGATCGCTTAAGCCCAGGAGTTCAAGGTCACAGCAAGCTATGATGGCGCCACTGCACTCCAGCCTGGGCAACAGAGCTGTCTCTTAAAAAACAAACAAGTAAATAAAATTAAAAAATAAAACCCTTCAGCAGAAGAGGTGATGAATTAAATAAGGCAAAATGCAAACACTTGTTATATATAGACCCTAGGTTTTAGATAACACTTATTCTAGTAGCCTCTGCTCTATATCTAATGTTTTTCTTCATAAAAAGTAAACAACCAGAAAAATAAGAACAGGGTTTGCTTTCGTTTCAGCAGAGTAAGAACCGGTCTTTATTTTCCTCCAAACATGGAGCCATCAACCTGTGGCCTGGACAGTGCCTCAGGAGCGTGGCGTGGCCCAGGGAGCGTAGACAGACGAGCAGACTCCTTTTTGCACACCTGATTTGAGCACCGTGTGAAAAACCCGCACAAGCCAACCCGTGCGCCTCCCGCCCGACGGCCCTGCACACCCACCCAGGGCCGCTGCGGATACCGAATAACATGCCACCTCGCTGTCCCCTGAATGTCCTCAAAACACGAAGGATGGGAGTTTTGACGCTCATCGCGAGGGCGGTCACAGGGCCTGGACTGGGCTGAGCGGGCGGGAAGTGGGGAATGCAAGGTTCCCTCCCGCTCCCTCGAACCCTCGGCGTCGGGCCAGGGTGGAGGGGCGGGGACCTCCTTCCACCACCGCACCCACCTGGAAGCGGGGCGGAGCGGGGCCGGACTCCGCGGAAGCGGCCGCAGGTGCTAAGGCCACGACTCTCCTCTGCCGCCGGGTGAGCGGGGCGGCCGCAGGGGGCTGGAGCGCGGGAGGGGACGGCGCGCACTTGGCGGCAGGGCCGGATCCCGGAGGGAGAGCGCGGAGCGGGCTCGGCCGGCGCGGCGGCAGGTGAGGGCGGCGGGCCGCGCTCCCCCGCGGGGGATGTTTCTTGGCCGGGAAAGGTGCAATTGTGTGCTGCTATTCCTGGTATGTCAGGCGGGCCGGGCGGCCGCTAGCCGGGAGGGTGCAGCTCTCAGGGGCCCGGGAGGGGGAGGGAGGGCCGGCGGCCAGCGGGGCGGGTGCGGGAAGGGTGCGGGCGCGGCGGCGCATCTCCCTCGGTGCTGAGCCGCGGCCCGGGTGGGCGGCCCGGGAAGTGGAGCCTGGCGGACGGTGGCATCCCTCGGGCCAGACAGTCTGACCGCAGAGACTGCCGCGGCCGGGAACCCCGGGGAGCAGCGGGAGGGGCGGACGGAAGCGGCGACTCCGCGGGCCCCGGGCGGGCGGCGGGGGAGGGGGGGCTGGGGCGGGGCCACCGCGGGGAGGACGGCCCGGGCGCTGCGACTTTTGAAGTCCAAACTGTCGTCGGGGCCGGAGCCGCGTGCTGCCTCTGGGCGCCCGTTTCGCCTCCCGCGTCCTGCCAGGCTGCCCGGGTCCCCGCGTACCTTCGGTCGCTTTCAGGAGTTTAGAGAACGCCAGGTCTTCACGTTCTTGTAAGTTCGAGACCTTGGCGAACTGCAGAACGCAACAAAGGCAACGAGAGCCCGGGCGCCCTCGCAGCCGGAGTCTGGCGGCGGCCCGCGAATCCTCCCCGCCAGTGGGGCCCAGACGCGCGGGGACACCCCCTCCTCCAGGCACCCACTGAGTCTCTCTCCCCCTCCCTTGTCCTAGCCATGGAAGGGCTGGAGGAGGCGGAGGCCGACTGCTCCGTGGCGTTCGCCGAGGCTCAGAGATGGGTGGAGGTGAGTGCCTTTCATTCTTCCCCTCCGCAGGTGTTGGCTGCCTCGGGGCGGCGGTCGCTACGTGACTGCAGGCCCGGACACTCTGCACTTTAACCTCCTTGGGTGACCCAGCCCGCGCGAAGAAGCTGCTTGTGCTCTTCTGGGGACTCTGCGGGTTCTGCCTCTCCTGCCTCTTAACGTCCCGCTTTGATTAGTGCTGCCTAACCCCCGGCCCCCGACGTTGTCACTGGCTTCCTAGGGCAGAGGTGAGCGCTCGCCCGTCGGGTGCCGGCCCTGCGCGTCCGGGGCCTCTCCCTGCGGGTCACAGCCCAGAGCGCGTGGTGCAGAGCTGGGCCAGGGCACTCGGGTGCATTTCCTCGGGGTGCCTAGAAGTGGGGATGCTCGACCTATACCTGAGAAGCCACTGTATTCAGTGTGGAGGGGGAGCGGAAAAGAAGGGTGGGTGGGAGGGCAGGTGGAGGAGGTAACACACCGGAGGAGCACCTGGAAGGATGATTTCTCTGCAACCTCATCCAAGCTCCAGGGAGTAGGGGCCCGGCGTTGTGCTGCTTCATTTTCAGCTTTGATGAGACTGAGATCCTAGGGTCTCTCATTGAGAGTTGTTATCCTTCCAGCTGTGCCTCACAGACAAGATCATCCATTCCCTTCTTTCCCCCTGAAAAAGAGCGGGTCTCTTCATCCACGCCTTGGGGCTACATTTATCTGTAGAAGCTTAACATCAGGACTTCTAGCTGTTATTCTACCGGACGAAAAGATGACTTTTAAAACGAGGCAGAAGTCTTCCAAGCAGATGTGAATCAGGAACAACTGTTGAAAATTGTGGCATGCACCAGCATTGCAGTCATTTAGGAGTTATTGATGCCACGTGCTGGTTTAATCAACGTATTTAAAACGTCGAATTAGTCTTAAAGTTTATGCCATGGAAAAGAACAACAGGTTTACGAATTCCAAGGCAAACAATACTTGAAAATATTTTTCCTTAAAGAAATACATATATGTGTATGGAAAGAGAGAATAAACTTTCAGTGTTACATTTCTTACACTAAATAAAGGAATGTGAAATGTGAGTAGCATTACCCACGGGACAGTTGGGAGGTCTAAGCTTTTAGTGTCTTTTTAGATGGAAACTTTGAGCTGGTCTGAAGGTGACTTAGATGTAAAGAGAGGGCATGGGAAGTTGGGAGACGAATAAACACGCTATTTTGAATTGAAATGAGAGTGGAAAAATTTCAGCAATATAGTTAAGAGAAATAACTTCCCTCATTCATAAACTTTGAAAAGCCAAGACTTCCAACTGTAATTTTCCATTAGCAGTGTGTATTCTGCATAATTTTAGAAAACAAACTTGCCATTTTGTGTTTGAGTGTTGGGGATTGAGGGAGGGAGAAGGGGAGACGTGTGGACGTGTTTTGGTCATACATGGCTTCTGCGTGGAGTTTGCATCTGCATGCTTTGTATTTGTTTCAGGAAACGTGAATATGAATGATTCCACACCCTTTTTTTAGTATGCAGATTTTGGAAAATGAAGAATTCCTTTTTTGTCCCTGCTTGGTCATAATTACGTAGGGTTTCTCCAAGAAATTTGTACGTAATGAACTAGGGGAAAGTGTACTGTGATAAAAGATATCATCGGGCATGGTACATGTGGCCTCTCTACACTCTCATCGCAGTCTACGTGAAGGTGTTTATCAGCAATGAGTTGGCACCTCTATAATGTATTTTGTTCACCATTAGCAGAAAGCTGGATCTTCCTAAAGGTGCTGTCATATCCTTTCTCTCTTTTTTTTTTTTTTTTTTTTTTGAGATGGAGTTTTGCTCTTGTTACCCAGGCTGGAGTGCAATGGCATGCTCTTGGCTCACCATAACCTCCACCTCCTGGGCTCAAGCAATTTTCCTGCCTCAGCCTCCCAAGTAACTGGGATTACAGGTGTGCGCCACCATGCCCAGCTAATTTTTTGTGTGTGTGTGTGTGTGTGTGTTTTTAGTAGAGACGGGGTTTCACCATGTTGACCAGGATGGTCTCGATCTCTTGATCCCTTGGCCTCCCAAAGTGCTGGGATTATAGGCGTGAGCCACAATGCCTAGCCTGTTATATCCTTTTAATATAGTTTATGAAATTAAAATTAAGTAATTTTTTTCATGCCACATGGAGCAAGACAGTATGTTTGCCTTCATTGTGTATATGTGAGTAATTTACATGTTCACATAGTTTTAGTATACTCTGGGCATGTGAAATGACCACAGCGTGCTCACTGTTGGGGCTATTTTGTTTCTGCGGCCAGTGTCCACATTTATCTCTCTTGTCAGCTTTGCCTTTGCCACCAAAGCACATATTTTAAAATATCGTTCTTGCCAAAAGAAGCAGGATGAATGACTCTGTCATCACCACAACCTCTTTAAGAACCCCTAATCTGAAGATAAAAGGTTGATTCCAATGTGCATTTGTATTCCTTTTTCTGCTTGCTAATATTCTTGCTACATTTTGCCCTATTCCTTTACACATTACTGAAATATAGAAGGGCTTTTAAATGTACATACTGTATATGTATGCACATATATACATATGTATTGTATAGATTCTGTATGTATTAGATGTAATCTGTTATTTTATTCTTGCTGCAGCTTTGAATGCCCCAAAGTCACTAACTCCAATAACCTTGTAAAATTTTGAATGATGACTGGACTCCATTTCAACATCTTCTTGCCATTTCAGTTTTCCATCTGTGATTTTAAATAGCTAATGTGTAACTCTCATAACCACATTTTAAGTTTATTTTTTAGAGTGGAGGAGATTGAGGTAAGAGCTAGTGGTTGTTATTCTGCCAATTATTAGCATTTTATGAATCTTGTTTTTATTCATTTCAAATTGTATTTATATACTTGAGTATATATACAAACTGGCTTGTCTTCTGGTGCTAATTTTGCAATTCAAAGCAAATGCAGGAGTGCTACCCTTTAAGATAACATAATGATATCGGATTATTATGTGATTGGAAAGGCTGTTTGGAACATTAATAATGTATCAGGGCTGGTTTATGATTAAACACCAGTTTAAAACCAAGTAATGTAATGGTTTGAAGGCAAAGGCAGAGGGGAAGCTTGATTCTAGCAAGGCTACCCAGTGGGTGATGAAGTGGTAGAAAATACAGCCGGGACTCTAATTTTAGGCCTCTTCTGCAGTACCTTTTAATTTTCCCTGCCTAATAGTTGCCTTTGTCTCTCTGTTTGGGGTCACCTGAAAGTCTTGACAAAATACTAATGAGGTTGAAATTAAGGTATGTAGCACTTTGCACTGGTAGGTCACAGCTTTCTAGTCTGCAAGTTAATGTTGCTATCTAGGTTGAGGTTCAAATACAAGAGTAATTTTTATGGCTGGAGCAGAACAGGATAACTTAATTCACCACCCTCCTGCTCACTTGCCCTTCCTGTTATCTTTGGATTGGTTTTTTTCAGTATTGCTGTCACCTTGTAAGGGATGCCAACCTGAGCTCATCGCCAAGTCTGACACTAGAATATGAGTCCTTCCTCACCTCTAATTGGTCTGTTTCTCTACCTGCCCCAATTTTTATCCTTCACGTATGTGCTGTTCATCACCTTTTAACTGTTTTGCCTTTGGTGCTATTGGAAGTATTTTTGGTAATTAAGTACAGTTTCAATCAACAGATATTAAAACACTATGATAAATATGTGTTAAAAACTGTAGTGTTACACAGCAATTCTTATTCTAGCTGCAGGTCTTATGCATTTGTACTATTGACTTTGAAACGTATATAGAGTGACAAAGACATACATTTAAAAATGTTACTGAATTCATGGAAGCATTTTTTGGTAATGTGTAATTTCAATCAACAGATATTAAAGACACTGTGTTAATATTTGTTTAAAAATTGTAGCGTTAGAAAGCAATTCTTACTCTAGCTGTTGTAGTCAAAATCATTTTTCTCAAAATATAAACCTGATTGTGTTAATTCCTTTTTTTCCTGGAGAGCTATAAAAAGATTTTACAGTCCACAACCCTGAGTGTAGCCTTCATGGCCCTTTATAATCTGGTTCCTGCCTGTCAATCTAATCTTGATTTTCAATCATTTTCTCCATAACTACTTGTGTGGCTGCCAGATAGCATAGCAATTTAGGGTACAGTTCTGAAGTCAAATCATCGTTCAGGTGTGGACTCTGCTATTTAAATCCTGTAGGTCTTTTTTCCTCTTAATCTCCCCTGGTGGTTGTGCCAGTTAAGTGGATGCTGATGTAGAGCAACAGATGCTCCCTAATCCATTGCTTGTGTTTCTCCTTGCACAGAATGCAGTTTTGTCACCTCCATGTTTTTGTATGGATGGAATACCTGTTACTCCTTGTTGACCTAGTAAACACCTCTTCAATCTTCCATACTTGGGCTAAAATCAATCTTTATGTGAAGCCTTCCCGAAATCACCAAACCTCCCAGGCCCATCCATTCCTTTCTCCCCTGTCTTACCCACATAAATCTCTCTTTTTGCGTCGTGTGGTATAGTTCTATTCGTTTTTCTGTATTAGCCTGTGAGCTGACTGAGGGCAGGAATCATATCTCATTTATTGCCTGAGTGCTTGGCGTGGTGCCTGGTGAATGCTTGTTGAATGAAAGTGCGAATAAAGTTACAGCTTTAACAACATTAAAAAATAGCATTTTTAGCAGGGCGCGGTGGCTCACGCCTGTAATCCCAGCACTTTGGGAGGCTGAGGCAGGTGGATCACGAGGTCAGGAGTTTGAGACTAGCCTGGCCAATATGGTGAAACCATGTCTCTACTAATAATACAGAAAAGTCAGCTGTGTGTGAAGGAGCAAGCCTGGAATCCCAGTTACTCGGGAGGCTGAGGCAAAAGAATCACTTGAACCCAGGAAGCGGAGATTGCAGTGAGCTGAGATCGTGCCACTGCACTCCAGCCTGGGTGACAAAGCGAGAATCAAACTCAAAAAAAAAAAAAAAAAAAAAAAAAAAAAAAAGCTTTTAAGGAGCAGAACTCATTCTCTTTCCAGTGGAAACTTGCTTCAGTGTGCCAAGCTTTATTGGTTACAGTTGTTTGGTTGCGACCTGCTGCAGGATGTGTCTTCATCCGCCAGTGTGTACTTGTCTATTTACTTAGCATTTCCTCTTCTTGCTCTGTTGCCTAGGCTGGGGTGCAGTGGCCTAATCTCTGCTCACTACAACCTCTACCTCCTGGGTTCAAGAGATTCTCCTGCCTCAGCCTCCAGAGTAGCTGGGATTACAGGTGTGTGTCACCACACCTGGTTAATTTTTTGTATTTTTAGTAGAGATGGGGTTTCACCATGTTGGGCAGGCTGGTCTGGAACTCCTGAGCTCAGGTGATCCGCCTGCCTCGGCCTCCCAGCTGGGATTATAGGCTGTTCCTGAGTTACCTTACTCTGCTCCTGCCCTCCACTTGATGATCTCCCTCATGGAGACTTACATTTAATCATCTCAAAAATACCTACTATGTGCCTACTGTGTGCCAGGCACTTGCTGGGCTTATGGATTCAGTCACCAAATTCTTAGCCCTTACCTGGACCTTCAAAGAGAGGCAGCTCCCATGAGAAGCAGCAGTGCTGTCAGATAGTGAAGTTCATCTAGTACATGTGATGGCATTGATGAGGCAGCCTGAGTCTTCCTGGAGAGTCAGGTTAAGTGCACAGAGAAGGCAGCATTTGAGCTGAGGCTGCGATGGGGCTGACCCATTTGTCCACTAGGCTGGGGCATTGTGGCCTGTTTTAACTTGTCAGGTGTGAAATCTTGAAGTTGCATACAGCATAGCTTCCAGGAGTTGCTGAGAGTACTTTCGCTGAAGCACCTTACTGAGGTCATGTTTTATCTGCAGTGACATGCACTGATTTTAAGTATACCATATAGGAGTTTTGTCAGACCAATATGCCTAAGTCGCCAGTACCCAGTCGAGATACGGAACACTTTTTGTTGTTGTTGTTTTTTTTTTTTTGAGATGGAGTCTCTCTCTGTCACCTGGCTGGAGTGCAGTGGTGTGATCTCAGTTTACTGCAACTTCTGCCTCCCAAGTTCAAGCGATTCTCCTGCCTCAGGCTCCCGAGTAGCCGGGCCTACAGATGCGTGCCACCACGCCCAGCTCATTTTTGTATTTTTAATAGAGATGGGGTTTCACTATGTTGGCCAGGATGGTCTTGATCTCTTGACCTCGTGATCTGCCCCCCTCACCCTCCCAAAGTGCTGAGATTACAGGTGTGAGCCACCATGCCCGGCCAAAGATACGGAGCACTTTTCATCACTCAAGAGGGTTCCCTTCCAGAGAGCACATCAATCTCCGCTCCTTTGGTAAGCATCCACTCTTTGATTTCTAGCACTATGGATTTCTCAAGGTAGGTGTGAATGGCCAAGAAATGTCTTAATGCCTACTTGTCATCTCATTTTTTTCTTTTACTTTTTTTTTGAGACAGGATCTCACTCTGTTTCCCAGGCTGGAGTGCAGTGGTATGATCTTGGCTCACTGCAACCTTCGCCTCCTGGGTTCAAGTGATTCTCCTGCCTCAGCCTCCTGAGTAGCTGCTACTATAGGTGTGCACCACCATGCCTAGATAATTTTTGTATTTCTTTTCTTTCTTTCTTTTTTTTTCTTTTGGTAGAGATAGCGATTCACCGTGTTGCCCAGGCTGGTCTGAAGCTCCTGGCCTCAAGTGAACCACCTGCCTTGGCCTCCCAAAGTGCTGGGATTACAGGGCATGAGCCACCATGCCTGGCCCCATTTTTTTCTTTATGCAGTGTTTTATGATTTCTTGAACACGGCATCTTTATATGGCAAATAAGAAAGGATCCTAGAAAAGATAGGGGTGGCAAGAGATGAGGGAGTTCATGAAATCCTCTTGGGAGAGAACTGATTCACACAAATAGGAGCCTGGGCGGGAATGCTGTTAGAACAGCCTGACTCCAGGAAGTGTAAACAGATATGTCAAAGTGTTTCCTGAGGAACTGGGAGGATTCCAGCACTGTGTCAGTCATTCTGGATTCTTCCAATGTACTGATGCACTGAAAGCTAGAAATGACCTCTTTCATAAAGTGAGGAAAAATACAAAGAACTTGTACCTTTAATAACACAGGGTATCAGCCAGGCATGGTGGCTCATGCCTACAATCTCAGAAGTTTGGGAGGTTGACGAGGGAGGATGGCTTGAGGCCAGGAGTTCAAGACCAGCCTGGTCAACACAGCAAAAAATCTACCAAAAAAAAAAAAAAAAAGGTGGCACACACCTGCATCTCAGCTGCTTGGGAGGCTTAGGTGGGAGGATCACCTGAGCCTGGGCAGTAGAGGCTGTGGTGTGCCATGATTGTGCCACTGCACTCCAGCCTGGGTGACAGAGTAAGACCCTATCTCTAAAAGTAAATGAATAAATAGAGTATTCTTGAACCAGTCAGGGAAGTGGACCCACTGGGTGAAAAATAATAAATGAATGATTTATGGTTCTTGATACATATCACCAAAGATACCCTCTAAAACCTTTGTGGCAGTTTGCACAATGAACAGGGGTTGAGGGCAACATTTTCCTCATATTCTGGCCCAAATTAGAAATTGTTATTTGTATTTTCCCTCTAAGTGAATAGTAGATGAAAGGCACATGTTGTCCTAATTTTTCCCCAGATTATTTATTGGTGATCTTAAACTTTTTTGTAACAGATGACCCATCGGGTTTCCTCCATTGAGGAAGGATGGAGCTGAGTAAAGTAGGGTTCTGTGTCTTCCTAATAAAGCCACAAAAGGCTCAATGAAGTCACATTTGGCCCTTGTGAAGAAGCCTTGAAACCTTGGTGTTTGTTAAGCCATTTGTAAAGCACAAATCCTTAAAGCTTCTCCTAAGCTTAGGGAGAGAGGAATAGTGTCCTGGATTGGACGGCGGGGAGTGTGCCGATTTATTCAATCTGTGTTGGTTCTTGTCTTTCTGTGCAGTGCTCTAGCTCTCTTTCTCTCTGAACTCCAAGGGTGCTTTGGGCAGGGAGGGTCTGCTGTTGAGACTAAGCCCTCCACTTACCTCCCCGCTTCCTATTAAGACTGCTTCTCAACATACCAGCATTTGAGTTCTAGAAACACACTAGCTCTGTGAATGCTAGTTAAGAAAAGCAAAGCGACATCAACATATTTGCCCAATCCTTTTAGTTGGGAGGCAATGCACCTTGCAGGTGAACTCTGTCTTTGAGTTAGCGTCTCCAGGTGGGGTTGCTTATGTTGTTCCTGCGCCCTGCAGTTCCTGACAGAACGTTCCCAAATACTCATTGAATGAATGAATATTTTGTGTTCAATCAAAAGGTTGGCCTATTTAATTGATGTTTCTGGATCTCCCTAAGCCTGTTAACTGTCAAAAATGTGTTAGAGCCTGAGGAAGTGATAAATTATGCATACCTGTACTTACTTTAGTTTCAGAATGTGTTAAATAATTATTGGTTGTGTTTCTTTAAAAACACATTTGGTGTAGTCAAAGCTCTTAATAAGGATCATAGCTGTCATATACGCACAACTTTGAAACGGAGGTTTAACACACTCAACCTGCAGCTTTGCTTAAAGAAATGGACATTGGCAAGTTCTACTCTGATGAGTCACAGCACAGTCCTATGAACAGCCTTGCCAAATATTATGAAATACCCCAGTGGTATGCCCAAAGACTGCTTCTCACTTCTGGATACAGAATGCTGAGTTTGCTGCTTGAGTGCAGTTTTATGTTGGTAGACAGCACTAGACCTTCTGTCGGTCAAGCACAATGGGATTGCCATGTAGGAGAGATTAGGAAATTTTTGTATGGATTCAGAGGGCAGAACTGCTAACAACTGTGAGACTTTTGACTCAGTATTTTGAAGACCTTTCTATGAATATAGCAGTGCCCTCCACTAGAGAAGCTGACTTGAATAGTAAGTTACCTACTAGTGAAGGTTTTTTGCAAGGGAAGCTGAATAAATGACAACTAAAGCAACTAGTATTCTTGAGTTACTGCCACATGCATGATAAGTGGCTAGTGCATTATACCCATGTATCTTATAATGAAGGACTATTATTACCTGAGGATCTTTTCCAATGAGAGAAAAGAGGGGTGAGAGGTAAAATGATTTCCTCAAGGAAACACCAGAAGCTGTAAGAGCTGGCCTGAGGATTTGAATACCGACGGCCTGCCCTCTTAGTCATTATCCTCTGCTGCCTGGGAGTGGCGCTGGCCAGGTGGCTCATCACTGTTAAGGAATTTAGAATTAGAAAGGAATGGGCTCTTTGTCCTTGTTTCACCGAAAGCTGTAAGATTAGCTGTTTTTCGTACATGACAAATCCTATACAGCTCCCGTTCACCAGCACAAATTCTTTCCTGTGATGTTAGTGCCATATTACTACATGATCATCAAATATATATAAGTTACAGAATTGCCAATAGACATTATTTTTTTTCTTTTTTAGAGACAGGATCTCACTCTGTTGCCCAGGCTAGAGTGCATGGTATGATCAGAGCTCACTGCCGCCTTGACTCCTGTGCTCAGGCGATCTTCCTGCCTCAGCATCTGGGACAGTTGGGACTGTAGGCACACACCACCACACCCAGATAATTAATTTTTTTTTTTTGGTAGGGACAAGGTCTTGCTTTGTTTCCTAAACTGGTTTTGAACTCCTGGCTTCAAGCAATCCTCCCAACTTGGCCTCCCAAACTGTTGGGATGACAGCTGTGAGCCACCATGCCCAGCCAGATGGACACTATTGAGCAATTGCAGACTTTAGGTTTATGTATTTGATTGTATTTTAGTGATTGTTAGTGTTCATCAA
>NW_016107344.1:11024120-11033907 GCF_001604975.1 Cebus imitator
AAAAAACAAAAAACAAAACCAGGGAGTTCATTGTAGGATTATTTTTTTGCATGGCAGTTTAATGTTTTTCATTATGTGTAAGGAAGGGGACAATAAGTGAATGTATTGCCTCTGGAACAGTATCAGATGCATTTGGAATTTACCCTGTGGTCTGAAGAAAATATCGTCAGTCTATAAAAAGCATTAGATGGAGTTGGTGAAAACTTCCTTCTTGAACCCTTCATTTTTAGGTTTTTCTTTATTTCACTTGGTGTTTCTCATTTTTCTGTGCTCAGTCTTTCTAATTATTGTCATCAGTGAATGTTAGAACATCTGAGGACTCATCTTCTATGTCTTCTTTTCTTTGTCTACAATATCTTCCTAGCAGTGTTATTAAGTTCATATACCTTCTGCACGCTGATTGCTTCCATATTTACATTCTTGACCCTGACCTTGTCCTTAAATTTTAGTAACTATCTACCCAGGATTTCCCAGTGTAGCTCTGATAAGCATGTCACACTCACTGGGTTCTAAGCAAAACTCTTAGTCCTGCCCCCTCCCCACCTCTTCCTAATCATCTCCTCATCTCCCCAGCGTTTCTGTCTTAGCAAATGGCATCATTGTTCAGCCAGTTGCTCAGGCTCCCAAATTTGAAGTCGTTATTGACTCTTGTTCTTTTATAACATCACACCCCATATCCAATCTGAAGAAATCCAACTGGCTATATCTTCAAACAGATCCAGACTCTGACCACTTCTTACCACATCCGCCATCACCTTTCATCTGTGCTGTTGCAGTAGCCTGGACTCCTTGCTTCCAAAATAGCAGCCAGTTTCCTCTTTAAAAATGGAAGTCAGAGATTATACATCCGACTCTGCTCCCGTGCCCCTCTCCCCTGACAGTGGCTTTCCATTACATTAAGAATAAAGCCTGAATTTTTAAGCCAGTCTCTCAGGCCCCACGTGATCTGTCCCCTGCTTGCCTATCTCATCTCCACCCCTACTCTTCGACTTGCTTGCCGTGTTCATGCTGGCTTCCAGCTGTTCCTCAGATGTACAGAAAAGGGCTTTATCTTAAGTTCTTCGTGTTGCTGTTTCTTCTGCATGAATACATTTTTCTTCACTTATTCGGGTCTTAGCTTAAATGATACCTCCTCTTCCCTCCCACTGCCACTATCCTCCCTTGTCCCTCCATACTCAGATTTCATTGCACATATTATCACTTGCCTCTGCATTTTATATACGCGCGCGTGTGTGTGTGTGTGTGTGTTCAGCTATTTCCACTAGGATATAAGTGCCCTATGTACAAGCACTTATTTTGTTTTCAAGTCATGAATAGTGGCAAGTGTTTACTAGGCACTCAATATTCCTGAGAAAAGTAAATGGATGAACGAACAAATACCTTTTAATTCTCTGTACTTGAAATCTTTTTAGCCCTGTGACATGACTGCCTACTTGGTTATGCTTCATTCAACAAGAGAAGTTGGTTTTGTTGTATTAGTTGGGTTTTCCCCTGCTTTTTCGAGTTCTGTTCTAGATTGAGCAAGTTTTGAACAAGTTTTTTTGAAAAGAGCAAGTTTTTAAACCATGCCAAATTGACTTTATTTAACCAATTCTAAAGATGCCTGAAAGTATGCAAGTATCATAAAAAAAGATGCAAGTAAATTTGAAGATGAGCCTTTTTAGCTAAATACCCTGTGCTTGGGTCATCATGAAACTTTGGGGTATTATTCATGACAAAGATTTCACAACTTGCCGATTGAGTTGTGTCCTGCAGTCTGAGCATGGTCTGTAGTCATAATTGGAGACAGAAAAGCAGAAAATAGCTTTACCCTGTTTAGAAATAAAAAAAAAATAGAAACTTTATTGAGAACAGGAAAGTTTCTATCATCTGCTCCAACTTAAACATCAGAGGCCTATCTTAATGCTTTGAAAGGGTTGTACTTTATACCAGCTTTCTGATGGAATTATTCTGAAACGGCACACAAAACTGAGGGTGGAGGCTTTCAAAAGGGTTTTGTTCAGAAGTGAAGGGAAAAGGGAAGCTGAAACTCCTGATACAATTTTGTACAAACTGATTTTCTCTTAAGTTTCTTTTTCTTCTTTTTTGAGACAGGGTCTCACTCTGTCCCCCAGGCTAGAGTATAGTTGTGCAATCATAGCTGACTGCAGGCTTGAACTCCTGTCTCAGCCTCCTGAGTAGCTGGGGCTATAGGTGTACCACCATACTTGGATAATTAAAAAAAATTTTTTTGTAGAGCCAGGGTCTTGTTATGTTGCCTAGGTTGGTCTTGAACTCCTGGCATCAAGTGATCCTCTCACCTTGGCCTCCCAAAGTGTTGGGACTGCAGGCTTGGCCCACTGCTCCCAACCTAACTTGTTTTTTATGATTGTTTCTAGCTGTTACTTGAATTAAAATATATTCTTTTAAAAAATGATTATATATATATATATGTATATATATAGAAAGAGAGACAGAGAGAAAGAGAAAGAGGTTCAGAGAAGTTAAGCTTCTTCCCCAACACCATGCAGCTGATACTGGCAGGCCCAGTATTTGAACTTAGATCTGTCTAATAGAAAAATCAAGCTCTCATCCCCTTCATTCATCTTCCTTTGTTTCTCACCCTCCCTTACCTAGCCCTGCCTGTTTTGTGGCACGTACACATCTTATTGTGCTATTGGCTGTTCTATATATCTGCCTGTCTCACTCATTTTCTTGTTTCACAATTGAAGCTAAGTTAAAAAGCATAGAAAAGTGATTAGACTTAATATGACATGTAGTGGCTGGCTTGGTGGCTCACACCTGTAATCCCAGCACTTTGGGAGGCTGAGGTGGGCGGATCACCTGAGGCTGGGAGTTTGAGACCAGCCTGACCAACATGGAGAAACCCTGTCTCTACTAAAAATACAAAATTAGCCAGGCGTGATGGTGTGCACCTGTAATCCCAGCTACTCGGAAGGCTGAGGCAGGAGAATCGCTTGAACCCGGAGGCGAAGTTTGCGGCGAGCCGAGGTACGGTATGGCATGTAGTGTAAATTCACACTGAAGTGTAAGTAGATACTATTAAATAACTTTCTCATGTTGGGATGGAACACGGCCTTAGGGACAGTGTGTGTGGCGAGAAAGGGAACAACAGGGCGCTTGTCAATCTACCAAAAGCATCAGAAAGAATTGGTGATAACTTCCCTCTCAAAACAGTCTGTTTATTTCCCTCTGGGTTCTTCTCCTGTTTCACTTGGTGTGAAGTCTCTTCTGGTACTTGTCCTGTCAGGGAAGAAACAGCCACAGGACAGCATAAGAGTAAGTGCAGACATGTTGGACAGCAAACCTACAGGAAGCTTGAGGATGGGAAAAGCATTTGGAAACTATTAGAGAAGGTCTTTCTTGACCTGAATCAGAAAGCTGATGCATGGGAAGTACCGTGGAAGGCATTCGAGTTGGGTAGGGGTAATGCGAGCATGAGGAAGCGTCCATTGAATTGTCCTGTGGGCAGGACAATGCAGCTGGTAGTCTACTTAGTGTGGAAAGTGCTGATTTGAAGGTAGGAAGAATTATAAGATCTAAGACCAAATAGTGAATATCAATTTTGATTTTTTTAAAATGCCCCATCAGATGATGTTAGAATCTGTTCTACAGAATGGGTCGGCGGAGGGAAAGACCCTACTGCATATTAGAGGATTAAGGATTAAACCCCTTGGACAATGTCTTCTGTTAGGAGGACTGGAAGGGAAGGGGAAGGTGGTGGTCCAAAAGCTAGTAGAAAACTGGGCATGTGTTGGAAATCTTAAGGGAAGCACTGGTTTTATGAAAGGTAAGTAGAGAGAGTAGGATTATGAAGAGTGTTCCAAACCAGGAGTGATCAAGGGAAAAGAAAATGGGAGTAAGACCATTAAAGTTGGCAAGAGAGTAATCTCTCACTTGTTCAAAGTATAGACCTCAGCTGGTCCGAAGGTAGTGAGTTATCTCAATTGATTGTTCACAGTCAGTTACAGATTGAACACCTTGTTCTAATCCTTTCCCCTCTTCTCACTACTGCACTTAACTAGTCTTTAAAAAAAAAAAAAAAAAAGAAAGTATAGATCTGGAGTGTTGGTGAGGGAGCAAAGCCAAGCTTGGTAAAGCTTTGGTGTAGAGAGGCAGGCACTCCACAAAGAAAGAGATCAGAAGAGCTATCCAAGAAATCAACATTCTCCCAAAGGTGCTATTAATTTGTGTTCACAAAATCATTCCCTATTGTCGGCTTACCTACCTTCTTGGATACATATTAAAGGTAGAAACCTGTAATGTCTAAGGAAATTATACTCTGAGACAGCCAATCTGAAAGAATCATGTGGCCCGCTATATGAAGTACTAAAGTTGATGCACGCTGCTCTGTTTTAGCAACGCTTGATCCACTGAAGATTGTTTGGGGAGGTCACTTTACCCTTCTTCTGAGATTATTTCTCCTTTCAAAATAGGGGAAAATATCTTTCATATCTCCAGGGTTTTAGTTCACAATTTGTTTTTAAAATGTTACATTTTCTGTAGAGATGGGGTTTCACCATGTTGCCCAGGCTGGTCTCCAACCCTTGGGCTCAAGGATTCCTCCCGCTTTGGCCTCCCGCAGTGCTGGGTTCACAGGCGTGAACCACGGTGCCTGGCCACATCTTGTTTCTTAATGATGCTTCATCACCCTCTCCCCAGAGATCCTTGTGCTCATGTTTGCACTTCTTTGATATTCTTTCTTGTCAGTGGATTTGTAATAAAACCTAGGGCTGGTTGACTTGCCTGAAATGTTTTATATTGAAGGAAAAAATTTCCTGTTTATCGTACTGTTGAAAACATGGACATACGTTCTTGTACTCTCTGTCCTCTTTTGGCTACTCTCTGTGTGAGTTTTCAGATTAGAATTGGGTTTATAGATTGCATGTATTAAGTTTTTTCAAATAAATTGTTTTTTGTCTCTATACAGTGATGTTTATGGCTTTGTCTCAGCTATTCACTGCTCTTTATGTACTTTTTCTTCTTGAAATTAATTTTTGTATTTTTTGTGCATGCCTTTGAGTCATCTTATTCATTTAGCTCTTCTGGTGTATTCAGTTTGGAGGACATAACTTTAAGATCTTTCAAGAAGGACATTTTCTGCTGTCTTATTGAAAATGAGCCTAATGAGCTATTTTAGAAAAGAAAAGCTTTTATAGTTTCCACGAAGAAAAGAAATGCAGTTTTAGGTGTTTTATTCAAAGAATAAAGTTTATAAAACTGCCTATTTTTAAGCCAATTTGCAAACATTTTTAGACTTGGAAAATGCTTGTAACTCTTGAAAGGTATAACTTGCCAAATGGCTGATACTTTTGAAATTTGGCCTTAGTTCTGGTAAAAGAATGTGGTTGACAGCCACACTGCAATTTACAGTAACGCTTTTTTTGTAAGGAAACGAATCTACTTGGCTTAATAAATTCCAGATGAGTTTCTAGCTCCTTGATTATTACCAAGCTATTTAAAATTCAGGTTTCGTTATTCAGTGTAGTGTTTTTTTTTTTTTTTTTTTTTTTTTTTTTTTTTTTTTTTTTTTTTTTTTTTTTTTTTAAGACAGAGTCTCAGTCTATCATCTAGGCTGAAGTACAGTGGGGTGATCTCGGCTCATGGCAACCTCTGCCTCCTTGGTTCCAGCAGTTATTCCTCAGCCTCCCAAGTAGCTGGGTCTACAGGCGAGGGCTACCACACCTGGCTAATTTTTGTATTTTTGGTAGAGATGGGGTTTCACTATGTTGACCAGGCTGGTTTCAAACTCCTGACCTCAGGTGATCTGCCCGCCGTAGCCTTTTAAAGTGCTGGAATTACAGGTGCGAGCCACTGCTCCTGGCCTTGTTACTCAGTTAGTTACAGCAACTGTATCTGTACTTGTGATGGCCAGTGGGATGTTAAAATACTTTGTAAAACTGAAACACTTTTGGGGAAAATTGCTTTTTTGGTGGGTCATTTTGTGGCGCAAGCTTATAATGTGGCCAGTGCCTCCACATTTGGCTTGGTCTGTGACTAAAAGATGTCAGGCATCCTCTGCTTGTGGCTGGTCCAGGTCTTAAAGGAGATCAAGTGGAAGACCCTTAGGAAAGGTCAGCTAGTGCCATAAAGGAGAACTTTCTTGAAAGCCCACCTAAATATTTTTGCCTACTTCCTATTGGTTACTATATCTGTAAGGGTGTCTGAAAAAGTTTTTAGCTGAGTGTGTCACTGCTTCCAGTAATATGGGTCACCTATGACTAAGGAAGAAGAGATTGACAATGTTCAGCTATATCTGTGCCACATTTACTTTCTGATTGTTCCTGTTTCATAGCATTTTGGTTTTTTATGATTGCAATCTATTGTTTTAGCTCTCTGAAGATATTATAATATTGTAGGTTTTTTTTTCCTCCCCGAATTGTTTCTGTTTCTTCCAGGTTCCTTTTAATTTCCCCTTTTGGCTTTGGTCTCTTGTAAGTTGGAATCTTCTTTTAAACTTCGGGTAGATCCTTTTCCAACTGCTTTCTGAATTCTCAACCAATCTCTGTATCTCTAGCCGTGTTCCTTACTACCATTCCCTACCTGAAGGACCTGTTGCCTCTAGATTCTGAGACTTTTCTGGGAAAACTTGCATGCTTTGCTACCGTAGTGTCCCTTTGTAGGTTTTGAAGTTTAAACTTCCTTCATTCTCTGCAGTCAAGTACCACTCCTCCATCTACTTTCCATCTTCCAAAAGTTTGTTCCATGTCTTCTTCTACTGTTTTCTCTTTTCTGAGTCTCTTTGCTCTTGTGGGTTATTGACTTAAATTCATGCTGCCATTTAGGGAGGCAGTGAAGACAGAAATGCATAGCCAGTTCATTGTGTTTAATCACAAGTTCAGCGTGTGTGTGTGATGTGTGTATGTGTTTATTTTTAGATACACATCATAGAAGAGTAGAAAACCATGGATTCAATGAAGGTTACAATTATTGCCAAGGCAGAATTTCATACAAATAAAATACATGCTGCTTTATTAAACTTTAAAAAAAACTCACTTTATTATAAAATTGAATTGAGAGGGCTTACATAAATCATAAATCCACAGAGTGTAATGAGTCAAAACTTGAATCATGAATTGAACGGATAGTGAACATAGGACAAGAAGAACATGAACATGAGAAAGATAAACTAAACCACAGATGGGTTCAGACTCCTGCCATGTGTTCCGGTATCTGTGCAAGTCATCGTCATAATCTTAGTCTTTCTAGAAGTCAACTCGGGGACAGAATCATGGCCTCATCCATGCCCTCTACAGCCCAGCTTTTCCCTACACTCTCTCATTCACCTCAGGACACAGTACAGAGGAAGAAAATGATCAGTGCTTTGCATATAATAGATATTCAATAAATTTTTTTCTTCAACTTCTGAAGAAGGCTTGCCTCTTCAAGCAAAAAAAGTTAACGTATCTTGTGTATATTGAATATTTAAGTTCCAGTCACTTCAAGCAACTGTGTCCTACAAATAAGAACACTGTAGATGAAATGGCCTAGGTAACTTGCCCAAGGAAGAGGAAGGCTTAAACCCAAACCTTGGACTCAGTCCTGGTGTGCTTTCTGTGATATCATCATTGCTTCCAGTGACGTTTATTCTGTGAATATTTTACTAAAGAGAATGACACTCTTGTGCCACTTCACTTAGTATTAGTTGTCTGTCTTTGGTACAAATTTCTCAAAGGGAGGTGCTAAACCATTCAGCACCAAGACAGTGCCTGGAGCCTTGATGATCGCCCAGTTGAAATTTCTAAAAGGAAAACATGTTGAATAGATTCAGTGCTTCGTGCATAGTATAGGTATTATAAAGTATTATTTATTGAGATCTGAGATAGTGACTTGGACCTGAAGCTTCTGGAGGGAAGAAATGCCGAGTAAGAGAAGGAAAGCCATCAGTACACCTGGTAGCAGTCTGTAATGGCTCAGATATTTTGCAGTTAAAAGGAGTACATTACAGGCCTGTAACGACAGAGTCCAGTAAATGGTTTCTGTTATCCTAGTGAGTTTACATTTGCAATTCTGGTACCATAAGTAAACAGATTAATTCACAACTTGCCATCAGGAATGTTAGAGATTTTTTATATTGCTCAAATATAAACTTAGGTAAGTTTGTACCTAAAACCTAGCAAACAAATAAATTAGCAAATAAATAATTTCACTGTGTACTTCTTTTGGTCTTTACAACCACAGTGGATCTCTTGATAAAGAATGTAATTAAATCAAAAGGCAACACTAAATCTAGGTTTTATTTCATACAAAAAAAGTACCTTTCTCACTCTTATCATCCCTACGCTATCCTCTATCTTTTCCCCAAACAAGAAATTTGGAAGGTATATTAACATTTTTAGCAGGAAATAGTTCACAACTGACATGAAGAGACTTTAAAGAAGGGGAGAGCTTAGAAATGTGTAGGAGACCTTCAAAGAATTCAAGCCGTGGAAGGTAGCAACAGTAGGAAGATGTCGTCCTGAATGGCCAAAAAGGTTTGAGAAAGAAATGCTGTTGCTGAAACCAGAAAAGCAAATCTGGGGCCATCGTGAAGGCAACCAAGTAGAGTTTTAGTTTATGGGATTTCTTGAGACAATGAGAGAGAAAGGGGAAGAATCAGCCTGATCTCTCTGTTCTTTATTTTTTTTCACTTTTAGCCTACACATTGTATTGGTCTAATCCAGTTGGAAGCCTCTGGCCAAATAGCCAAGATGATACAGTCTCTAGTGTGCGGCCTCCATGGCACAGGAAGGGAGTGTAATGGGATCTGATAGAAGCCAGATAATAGATGGGGCTGCGGTGTGTCGGGCTAGGGATGGGGCAAGCAAAATAACCAGCATAGAATACATTTTCCTCTGCATCTCTCTTTCCCTGAGGCCTAACATTAGGTCTAGACTGAGATTCTCTTTGCGATTTTCCTTAACATGATTATATATTCCAGTCTTATTACCTAGGATCTTGGTCTACTGTTTTTTTTCTCCTCCTCTTATCTCAAAATCTTCAAGACATGCTTAGTCAGACTTATTTTTCAAATAGTTTCCTTCCATCCCTTTTTAGATAATACAACTTCTCAATCCTTGCATATCTGCAAGTCTCTTATTACCTGAGAGGTGAGTGGTTTGTTATCTAGCTATAGAAGTTTCAGTTTATGGAGCTTGTCCCTCTGAAGTGGGTAGAGTCGATCCACAGTCTTCTAATTTCCAGCGTTGTAGATGAAAAGCCTGTTGTAACCTGTTACAAGTGTATCTGGAAGCTTGCTCTTTCTTTACAAAATATTTTTCTTCACCACAGAATGTCATGTTTTATCTGACTCAGCGACATTTATTCTATTTGATTCTCATCTCACATATTTTTGCAGTTTCTTTTGTTTGCATTTAGATTTTCTACAGATCTTTGCAGAGTCTTTCCATGATTTTTATCTCTTTGTAGAAGTGTTGCTCTGTGGTTGATACTTATTTGAGGTCTCTAATGGTGGTGCTGATGTTTCAGTTTATCTGCTGAATATTTTTGTTCATGGATTATATATATATGTATTTGTTTTAAAAGGGTCCTTTTTAAAATATTTGCTTGAATTTCCTGAAGTGCTTGTTGTTTCTTCAAGTTGTCACTTGTGTCTTCCAGGAGCTCAAACTCATTAGGAGTTGGAAGGATTTTTCTTGTTTGTTCTGTCTTTAGCTGCAGGACCCCCTGAGGTATGTGGTTAGTCTTTGTGCTGTCATTGCAGCTCAGGTCACATTTCTGGGCTGCCTTGTGTAATGGCAGCTCAGTGGTTTCTATCCATGCCACAGGCGGTGAATCTGCAGCAAGT
>NW_016107344.1:11034392-11038126 GCF_001604975.1 Cebus imitator
GCTCACTGCAACCTCTGCCTCCTGGGTTCAAGTGATCCTTCCGCCTCAGCCTCCCAAGTAGCTGGGACTACAAGCATGTGCCACCATGCCCGGCTAATTTTTGTATTTTTGGTAGAGATGGGGTTTCCCCATGCTGGCCAGGATGGTCTTGATCTCTTGATCTTGTGATCCGCCCGCCTTGGCCTCCCAAAGTGCTGGGATTACATGCATGAGCCACTGCGCCCAGACTTACCACTTCTTAATATGTTTAAGAATGCTTTAGCCTTTCTGTAGATGCACTATTAATAGTATCGCATTTTTGCCTATCTACTCAGCAATTCAAATTGGTAGTATTCAAAAGTGTCATTGCAGCTCAGGTCACATTTCTGGGCTGCCTTGTGTAATGGCAGCTCAGTGGTTTCTATCCATGCCACAGGCGGTGAATCTGCAGCAAGTCCTTGTCCCATCTTGAGACACCTGCAGGAGATGTCTCTGCTCTTAGGTTCCTTTGTTTTCCTGCCATCTGAGCTGCCATTACACAAGGCAGCCCAGAAATGTGACCTGAGCTGCAATGACCACTTTTGAAATATATATATTTAAAAAAACTTAAATTCAAAAATTTCCATCATTTAAAATTGTTTTTATATTTCAAAACCTGGACTGTAACATTTTCTCTTACGTTAGGACTTGGGAATAAATGTGTGCATATTTTGTATGCTAAAGGATTGTCATAGTTATGGTTTCTGAGGTACCCTGTTTAGCTTGTGGTTAGTAGACTCTAGAAGGATTATAGTTAGTGCCAGTGGAGAGAGATCCTAGCCAACAAGTTTCATTTGGATGTAGAGTGTGCAGCTTTTGGAAAGGTTACATCAATTCTGTTGACTATGTAAAAGCTTAGCTCAGGACTGGCGCACAGGCATTCTCCCTGAGTACCCCACCCTGTGAAGAGGATTAGACTTCAGGAGCCTCCTTTTCCCTTCCCTGGTTGAGTCATCAGTCCTAGGATGAGCCAGGCTTACTCTTTAATATTACAGTGCTCTGCGTCCCCACAAAAAGATATGTTGAAACCTTAACCCCCAGTACCACAGAATGTTTCTTATTTGGACATAGAGCCCTTACAGTGGTAATCAAGTTAAATGAGGTCGTTAGGGTGGGATGAATCCAGCGTTATTGGTGTCTTTATAAAAAGGGTAGATGTGGATACAGAGGCAGACCTGCACAGAGGGATGAAAGCCATGGGAAGATGGAGAATTAGAGATGCTTCTACAAGCCGAGGATGCCACAGACTGCCAGCAAAACACCAGACCGTGGGAACAGAGAGGCAACGATCTGTCTCCTTTGGGTTTCAGAGACAGCATGGCCATGTTGACGCCTTGATGTCAGACTTCTGAACTTAAGAGCTGTGAAACAATACATTTCTGTTGTTTGAAATCACTCAGTTGTGGGACTTTATTACAGCAGCCCTAGGAAATACCAGCAAACACTCATCATCACTGATATCTTCTTTGGTAATTTTTGCCAATTCCGTGAGTGCGAAGCGTCTCATGCATATGTGTGTGTGTATACATGTGTGTTTTGGTGACAGCAGTGGTCAATTTAATGAGCCAGCAAAGGAATACCTGAAGCATAGTTATGAAAGTCCTGAACTACTGTCAGCAAAATGAGAACTCTCAGATATTGTGATCCAGATCCCTGCCAGGTAGAAGAGAGAATGAGTACGAACCCACCCAGTGCATTGGATTCTCCCAGAGTGACACAATTTCCTCAAAAACCAACTCAAGTTAAAAAATGTGCATTTACTATTTCCTGGGTTTCCCTTTCAATGAATATCCTTCTCATATCCGTTTGCCATTGGTTACTGGATTTCTTATTAATATGGAGAATTTTTTTGTATATTTTAGACATAATTCTTTGTTACATTTACATGTTCCAAATATCTTCTGTAATGCCCTCACCTATTTATTACTTTTGTTCTATAGGAGTCTTTCTTGAACAGATTCTTTGCTTTGATGTCACAGTCATTCATTCTTGTTTTATGGTTAATAATTTTGTGGATCCTTTAAACAAAGATATTCTTCTATATATCCTTCTGATGCCTTTATAATTTTACATTCACATTTGGATAGCCAATTAATTTGGATTTTATGTGTGAGGTACGAGATAGTGGCCAAACTTTCCCAGCATTATTTTGGCATTTTTTTTTTTCTCTTCAGTTTTCCTAGCACCATATACTGAATGATCTCTTCCTTCCTTCCTTGCTGCTTCCTTAAAAACACATCAAGTTTCTCATACACACTACCTGTTTTCGAGTTCTCTCTAATATGTTTGTCTACTGATGTACCAGTATCACTTTTTTTTAATCAGTTTTGAGGTGTGTCAAATAGGTAGTGTATCTTCAGTTTTTCGAAATTGGTTTAGCCATTTATAAATTTGTATTTTTCCACACAAGCTTTAGAATTAGTTTGAATTTTTTTCAGATAATCCAGCTAGTGTTTGATTAAAATTTATTGAATATTTTGGGGAGAATCAACATCTTTACAATGTTTTATCTTATCTGTGAACAGGATATATTTCTTTATATATATATTTTTTTAAAATTTATTTTACTGCATTTTAGGTTTTAGGGTACATGTGAAGAACATGCAAGGTTGTTGCATAGGTACACACGTGGCAGTGTGATTTGCTGCCTTCCTCCCCATCACCTATATCTGGCATTTCTCCCCATGCTATCTCTCCCCAACTTCCCACCCCACACTGACCCTCCCCTATTTTCCCCCAACAGACCCAAGTGTGTAGTGCTTCCCTCCCTGTGTCCATGTGTTCTCATTTTTCAACACCCACCTATGAGTGAGAATATGGTGGTGTTTGATCTTCTGCTCTTGTGTCAGTTTGCTGAGAATGATGGTTTCCAGGTTCATCCATGTCCCTACAAAGGACACAAACTCATCTTTTTTGATGGCTGCATGATATTCCATGGTGTGTATGTGCCACATTTTCCCTGTCCAGTCTATCATCGATGGGCATTTGGGTTGGTGCAGGTCTTTGCTATTGTAAACAGTGCTGCAGTGAACATTCGTGTGCACGTGTCCTTATATTAGAACGATTTATAATCCTTTGGATATATACCCAGTAATGGGATTGCTGGGTCAAATGGAATTTCTATTTTTAGGTCCTTGAGGAATAACGACACTGTCTTCCACAATGGTTGAACTAATTTACGCTCTCACTAACAGTGTAAAAGTGTTCCTATTTCTCCACATCCTCTCCAGCATCCGTTGTCTCTAGATTTTTTAATGATCACCATTCTAACTGGCGTGAGATGGTATCTCAATGTAGTTTTGATTCGCATTTCTCTGATGACCAGTGATGATGAGCATTTTTTCATATGTTTGTTGGCCTTGTGTATGTTTTCCTTTGTAAAGTATCTGTTCATATCCTTTGCCCACTTTTGAATGGGCTTGTTTGTTTTTCTCTTGTAAATCTGTTTTAGTTCTTTGTAAATTCTGGATATCAGCCCTTTGTCAGATGGGTAAACTGCAAAACTTTTTTCCCATTCTGTTGGTTGCCGATTGACTCTAATGACTGTTTCTTTTGCTGTGCAGAAGCTGTGAAGTTTGATTAGGTCTCATTTGTCTATTTTGGCTTTTGTTGCCAATGCTTTTGGTGTTTTGATCATGAAGTCCTTGCCTACGCCTATGTCCTGAATGGTTTTGCCTAGATTTTCTTCTAGGGTTTTTATGGTGTTAGGTCTTATG
>NW_016107344.1:11040941-11090127 GCF_001604975.1 Cebus imitator
CTCTTTCAGGAGCTCTTGTAAAGCAGGCCTGGTGGTGATGAAATCTCTGAGTACTTGCTTGTTCACAAAGGATTTTATTTTTCCTTTACTTATGAAGCTTAGTTTGGCTGGATATGAGATTCTGGGTTGAAAGTTCTTTTCTTTAAGGATGTTGAATATTGGCCCCCACTCTTTTCTGGCTTGTAGGGTTTCTGCCGAGAGATCTGCTGTAAGTGTGATGGGCTTCCCTTTGTGGGTAACTCGACCTTTCTCTGTGGCTGCCCTTAGTATTTTCTCCTTCATTTCAACCCTGGTGAATCTGACGATTATGTGCCTTGGGGTTGCTCTTCTTGACGAATATCTTTGTGGTGTTCTCTGTATTTCCTGGACTTGAATATTGGCCTGCCTTGCTAGGTTGGGGAAGTTTTCCTGGATAATATCCTGAAGAGTATTTTCCAGCTTGCATTCATTCTCTTCGTCACATTCAGGTACAGCTATCAAACGTAGATTAGGTCTTTTCACATAGTCCTACAATTCTTTGAGACTTTGTTCATTCCTTTTTACCCTTTCTTCTCTAATCATGCCTTCTCGTTTTATTTCATCGAGTTGATCTTCGACCTCTGATATCCTTTCTTCTGCTTGGTCAATTCGGCTGTCGAAACTTGTGTATGCTTCGCGAAGTTCTCGTGTTGTGTTTTTCAGCTCCATCAATTCACTTACATTCCTCTCTAATTTGTCCATTCTCGTTAGCATTTGGTCGTATCTTTTTTCAAGGTTCTTTGTTTTCTTTGCATTGGGTTAGAACATTTTCTTTTAGTTCACAGAAGTTTCTTATTACCCACCTTCTGAAGTCTAATTCTGTCCTTCCATCACACTCGTTCTCCATCCACCCTTGTTCCGTTGCTGGTGAGGAGTTGTGATCCCTTGGAGGAGGAGAGTTCTTCTTGTTTCGGGTGTTTTCATCCATTTTGCGCTGGTTTCTTCCCATCTTTATGGATTTATCTTCCTGTCGTCTTTGTAGTTACTGACTTTCAGATTGCTGACTTTCAGATTGGGTCTCTGAGTGGACGTTCTGTTTGTTGGTGATGAAGTTATTTCGGTTTCTTAGTTTTCTGAGATCAGACGAGATCGGATGCATTCAGGGTGGTATGGCCGTAGAGTACTCTTATTAATTCTAAGAGTTAATTTTTTTCTCTTTAGATGATCAGATCATCTCTAAATCATCAGAGTTTTCTCTCTTTCCTTCCACTCTCTCATATTTTTCTCTTATTACCTGGGTCAGCATCGTCAGTGTTATATGGTATCATGACTTGCTTCTATCTTAATAGGAATGGGTCAAAAGTTTCTGTTTTTTGCTTTTCTACTCTATGCTGTAACTTTTGATACTTTTTTTTAACAAATCAATTTATAGGCACTTTCTTTTATTCCATGTTTTGAGAATATTCATTATAATTGGATGTTGAACTATGTCACATGAATTTTTAGCATCTACTAAAATTATGTGAGTTTTTCCCCCTAGTCTATTAATGTGGTGAAATACAGTGGCAAATATTATAATATTAAGCTATCCTTTTGTAGTAATCTGTTTTCATGCTGCTGATAAAGACATGACTGATACTGGGAAGAAAAAGGGGTTTAATTTGACTTACAGTTCCACATGGCTGGGGAGACCTCAGAATCATGATGGAGGGTGAAAGGCACTTCTTACATGGCAATGTCAAGAGAGAATGAGGAAGAAACAAAAGTGGAAACCCCTGATAAAACCATCAGATCTCTGAGACTTATTCACCATCACAAGAATAGCACAGGAAAGACTGACCCCATTATTCAGTTACCTCCCCCTGGGTCCTCCCCCCAATACATGGGAATTCTGGGAACTACAGTGCAAGTTGAGATTTGAATGGGGACACAGCCAAACCATATCATTCTGCTCCTGGCCTCTTAAATCTCATGACCTCACATTTCAAAACCAATCATACCTTCCCAACAGTCTCCCAACATCTTAACTCATTTCAGCGTTAACCCAAAAGTCCACAGTCCAAGTGTCATCTGAGTCAAGGCAAGTCCCTTCCACCTATGAGCCTGTAAAATCAAAAGCAAGCTAGTTACTTCCAAGACACAGTGAGGTTACAGGCATTGAGTAAATACAGCCATTCCACATGGGAGAAATTGGCAACAACAAAGGGGTTACAGGACCCATGCAAGTCTGAAATCCGGCAGGGCAGTCAAATTTTAAAGCTCCAAAATGATCTCCCTTGATTCCAGGTCTCACATCCAAGTCATGCTGATACACGAGGTGGGTTCCCATGGTCTTGGGTAGCTTTGATCCTGTGGCTTTGCAGGGTACAGCCTCCCATCCTGGCTGCTTTCACAGGCTGGCCTTGAGTGTCTATGGCTTTTCCAAGCACACGGTGCAAGCTGTCAGTGGATCTACCATTCTGGGGTCTGGAGGACAGTGGCTCTCTTCTCACAGCTCCACTAGGCAGTGCCCTAGTAAGGACTCTGTGTGGGGGTTCTGACCCCACATTTTCCTTCCACACTGCCCTAGCAGAGGTTCTCCATGATGGCCCCATCCCTGCAGCAAACTTTTGCCTGGGCATCCAGGTGTTTCCATACATCTTCTGAAATCTAGGTGGAGGTCCCCAAACCTGGATTCCTGCCTTCTGTGCACCTGCAGGCTCAACACCATGTGGAAGCTTCCAAGGCCTGGGGCTTCCCCACTCTGAAACCACAGCCAGAGCTGTACATTGGTCCCCTTCAGCCTTGGCTGGCGTGGCTGGGACACAGGGCACGAAGTCCCTAGGTTGCAACAGGATGGGGCCCCCGGGCCTGGCCCACAAAACCACATTTTCCTCCTTGGCCTCCAGGCCTGTGAGGGGAGGGCCTGCCGTGAAGGTCTCTCGCGTGGCCTGGAGACATTTTCCCCACAGTCTTGGGGATTACCATTAGGCTTCTTGCTACTTATCCAAATTTCTGCAGCTGGCTTCAGTTTCTCCTCCAAAAATGGGTTTGTCTTTTCTACTGCATCATTAGGCTGCAAATTTTCAGAACTTTTATGCTCTGTTTTCCTTTTAAAACAGAGTGTTTTTAACAGCACCCAAGTCACCTCTTGAATGCTTTTCTGCTTAGAAATTTCTTCTGCCAGACACACTAAATCCTCTCTCTCAGGTTCAAAGTCTGACAAATCTCTAGGGCAGGGTAAAATACCGCTAGTCTCTTTGCTAAGACATAACAAGAATCACCTTTGCTCCAGTTCCCAACAAGCTCCTTGTCTCCATCTGTGATCACCTCAGTCAGCCTGGACCTTATTGTTCATATCACTGTCGAGCACTTTCGTCAAAGCCAGATCTCTAGGAGATTCCAAACTTTCCTACATTTTCCTGTTTTCTTCTGAGCCCTCCAAACTGTTCTAACCTCTGCCTCTTACCCAGTTCCAAAGTCACTTCCACATTTTCGGGTGTCTTTTCAGCAACACCCCACTCTGCTGGTACCAGTTTACTGTATTAGTCTGTTTTCATGCTGCTGATAAAGACAACCAAGACTGGGAAGAAAAAGAGGTTTAATTGGACTTACAGTTCCACGTGGCTGGGGAGGCCTCAGAATCACAGCAGGAGGCAAAAGGCACTTCTTACATGGCGGTGGCAAGAGAAAATGAGGAAGAAGCAAAAGTGGAAATACTTGATAAACCCATCAGGTCTTGTGAGACTTATTCACCATCATGAGACTAGCACAGGAAAGGCTGGCCCCTATGATTTAATTTCCTCCCTCTGGGTCCCTCCCGGAAGACATGGGAATTCTGGGAGATACAATTCAAGTTGATATTTGGTGGGGACACAGCAAAACCATATCACCTTGCTTTCTTGGGATAAAAACAGCATAACAGCATTTTTTTGTGATTATGAATTTTGAAAATATTAGCGTCTATGATTTGATATTTTTCTAAGACTTTTTTATATTCTTAAGTGAATTGTCCCTGCATTTTGTCTTTGGGCCTTGGTTAGATCTGGAATCAAAATTTTATTAGCCTCATTAAATGAACTGTGTTGCCTTCTCTGTTATTCTGTCATGTGTAAAAATATTTAAGTTTGGGACATATTTCAGGGGAGCACAGATTAAAAGTCAATTCCTTTCTGCATTTATGGTGGAATTTTGTATGATTCTAAAACTATTCTAGTTAGATTCTCAAATTGTAATTAATAGTTCATAATGTTCTTGTAAAACACCTCGGTGTATTCATTTAGAAGATTCTTCCTGAGCACTTCCTATGTTCCAGACGATGTAGGGGCTAGGGAAACAGCAGCGATCAAATAAAGAAAAGTCGGTAGCCTTGTGAGACTTATTGCATTTTAGTGAGAGAGATTAAAAAAATACACCTTAGCTAACATTGTATTAAGTCTTTGTTTATTGCTCCATTTTACTCTGTATTTTCCTTATTACAGGTTATCTTTTAACACTTGCAAAATTCCTATCCAGAGGTATGTTTATCTAAGTAATCATTTCAAAGAATCAATTTTGGTTTAATTTGCATTTTTTGATATGTTTGCAGGGAATGGAATCTCCATTGCATTATTTCTGCCCTTCTCTTTACATCTTCCTTCTTGTTTCTTGGTTTTCACACTTGCATTTCCAGCTTCTTGATTGGTTAGCTGACGGGATGCAGTGTTCTTCAGTGCACAGCGTTACTCTGCCAGGAGAACTCACTGTATCTTGCTTTTCTCTCTTCACAGGGTCTTTGTCATTACTGTTTCTTTCAGATTCTTCTGCCCACCAGAGGCCTGGGGCTTCATGGTCTCAGGAGGCTGTCGAGTAGGCCATCTCCTGTGCTGTCTATGAGTAGAAGGACCTCGGTCTCTAAACATGACTCTGTTAGTTTGTCATGTTTTCTGTTTTTAGAAACCCGCTCCCTTGAGTCTTTGAGGTTTTGTTTCTGAGCCCCTTCCTGAGTAGTAGGAGGAGAGGTGCCTCATCCCTTGTCATGAATTTCAGGTAGGGGGTAAGGCCGACTGATAACAGGTACTTTGGCAAGAGAATTGAGAATGTAGGCAAGAGAGTATGGACTTGGTTAAATGATGCAAGGCCACAGACATTTTGGCAAATGTGTATTTTCACATTTAGTCTTCTCACTGTTCATTTTAGATTACTTATCCTAAGAAGTTTTAATAATTCTCTCCAGCAGTAATTCTTCCTTCTGCATATTATCTTACCACTTTCTGTATATATTTATCTCCTTTAAAATAGTGATGCTCATATAGCTTTGTCTCCCTAATGAGAACACTGAAAGGGCTGAGATTGGGTTTTCATCTTTGTGCTTTTCATCATACTATGTATATGCAGTAGGTGCCAAAGGAAAGTTGAGATGTATTAAATGAAATATTGTCAAGCCCTGCTTTTAGACAGAGAAAATAGCTTCTTGATATTGGAAAGCCAAGAATAAAATCCACATCTATGAAAATGCTTTGTAGACTGCTTTATGTGACCATGAGCAAGTTGCAGGACTTCTCTGTGCTTTAGCTTTCTTATTGCCAAGCGGTAGTAACACCTGCTTCATGGGGTTCAGAGGATGAGAGGAAGCAAGTAAGAAGGTGCTTCAGTTGGAGCAGCGAGGGAATATGGTCAAATGCGGACACTAGAAGTAAGGAAAAGGGCCAGATTCCATAAAAAGTAGGCAAGTCACCAGGCATGAGTTCCAGCCACTGCCACCTGTTTCTCGTTCCTGCTCCTCATCTCTTGGGCTGAGTACACAGGAGGCATGAAAAAACCTTCCCTCCACCAGGACTGTGACATTCGGAGCGTGTCTGCACTGGAAACAGGTGTTCTCGTCTCCTCTCGTGCTTTATTTTTATGTCATTTGTGTTTTGACAACTTTTTTGAGCTAGAGTTTGCCTGCTATAAAATCTTTCCTTCTTGAAAGATTCTTAAGCATTCTCTCACCTTATCATGATTTCTGAGGGTTACTTTTTTACAGTGGACTGATATTTTCTTAAATGGTGTGCTTTTCTGTGGCTAGCAATGATAAATTGTAAGTGTGTGGTATGTGGGATTTATAACTTCAGATTCTTATTTGTTTGCCCTTTTAAATTTTGTTTATAAAATTCTTTTGTAGTGTTAGGTAAAAAAGTGACAGTTTAACTGAAAGGCTATCACCTTTGACCCATAACTCACCTTTACTCATACGTCAAACTTAATAAACTTTATAAAGACTTTTATTTTCTGACGATAGAGCTTCCAGTTTTGTTCATTATGTGGTACTCAGCATTCTTATGAAAGCTATGGTTTCTTTTATTAAAAACGTGAACGTAAGGACACGTTTTGCACACAATTTCAGTGGTTTCATGAATCCCATGAATCTTGTTCACTGGAGTAAACAGCCCAGGCTAGGGCGGATGTCATGTCTTTTTCACCTTGAAAGTAGTTTGTTTTTGCTTTTGAGACAGTCTCACTCTGTCACCCGGGATGGAGTGCAGTGGCATGATCTTGGCTGACTGCGGTTGTAACCTCCCAGGCTCAAGTGATCCTCCCACCTCAGCCTTCAGAGTAGCTGGGGCTACAGGTGTGTGTTCCCACACCTGGCTAACTTTTGTATTTTTCGAAGAGACAGGGTCTCACTGTGTTTCCCAGGCTGGTCTTGAACACCTGAGTTGAAGCAAAGTGTTGGGATGACTCGCGTGAGCCACTGTACCAGCAAAACTTTTTTTTAATGTGCCAAAAGTTTTTCTGTATGGTCCAACTCATGGAATTTTTAGAAGCTGATCTTTTAACCAGGATTATAATTTTCAGCTACTTTTTTGCTTCCTCATTTACCTTTGCATTCTTGAAGTATTAGGTTGTTTTTACAATTACCCTGTAAATGTCAGTAAGGAGATAATGATTAACCTTGAATGAGAACTGTGTGAACAAAAATGTTAATTTAACTGGCCCAGGCTTACGTAACTCACATTGGTGGTTTAGGTCTTATAAAGTACTTTCCTGTGTGTTTTCATCTGATTATTTCAGAACCCCTCTCTGTTAGGAATGGCAGATAAAATTGTCATTTTACATATGAGGAAACGAAAGCCCTCTTATGGGACTTATATATAGCTTTCAAATGGTGGGGTTGAGATGAGGGCCTCTAATTTTTAATCCCAATGTTACTTGTGGATTGTATTTTCTGTGGGTCAGCTATATTGTCTCACGGAGTTTATTTTCCCATGGGTCATTGTAGTTGCTAATTAAATGTGTAAGTAAGTTTTTTTTTAAACTATAGCTCGATCTATCTATCCATCTATATCTGTATCTATATCTGTATATTCTCCAGGGTTGACTGTTTTTTAGACTTACTTTTATCTAGTTTTTTTTCTTGAAATTCATTCTATTCTCTTCCCTGTGCCAGGATTTTTTTTCTAATGCTCCTTTCTGTGATATATTTTCTCTCGGCTCTCTAGAGGTACCTCAGATTATTTTTTTATAAGGTTTTATATTCTGTAACTAGGATTTTGGAATAGAGAAGGGTGAATGTAAGAAGTATGTCAGTGAATTCTTAACTATGCTTCCGTGATTATAATTTTATTTAATCAAGTTCATTAAGAGAATATAGGAATATGGCCACTTCTAAAGTTGGGTCTTTTTTTAACTTTTAATTTTTTTGATACATTTTATATATATATATATATTTATGGGCAGCACAAGATTTTGATACAGGCATGTAATGTGTAATAATCACATCAGGGCAAATGAGGTGTCCACTTTAAGCATTTACCTTTTGTGTAACACAGTCCAATTATACTCTTTCAGTTATTTTAAAATATACAATTAAATTATTGTTGACCACAGTTACCTTGTTGTCCTTGCAAATACTAGAACGTAGTCATTCTTCTGATGTTTTTGTAACCAGTAGCCCTCCCCTCCTCTCCCTCCCCTCCCACCCCTCTGCCCAGCCTCTGGTAACCATCCTCTCTACTCTCTATCTCCATGAGTTCAATTGTTTTAATTTTTTGCTCTCACAAATTTATAAAAAATAAATATTAATGTGTAAAAACAAATTTTTAGCTCTATAAGAACATGCAGGGTTTGTCTTTCTGTGCCTGACTTATTTTATTTTTATTTATTTATTTATTTATTTTTTATCATACTTTAGGTTCTGGGGCACATGTGCAGATCATGTAGGATTGTTGCATAGGTGCATACATGGCAATGTGGTTTGTTGCTCCATCCCCCTGTCACCTATATCTGGCATTTCTCTCCATGATATCCCTCCCCAACCTCCCCATCCCCCCGCTGTGCCTCCCCTGGCCCCCTCTACAGACCCCAGTGATGCTCCCCTCCCTGTATCTATGTGTTCTCATTGTTCAACATCTGCCTATGAGTGAGAACATGTGATGTTTGATTTTCTCTTCTTGTGTCAGTTTGCTGAGAATGATGGTTCCAGATTTATCCATGGCCCTATAAAGGACACAAACTCATCATTTTTTATGGCTGCATAGTATTCCATGGTGTATATGTACCACATTTTCCTTGTCCAGTCTACCATCGATGGGCATTTGGGTTGGTTCCAGGTCTTTGCTATTGTAAACAGTGCTGCAATGAACATACATGTGCTTGTGTCTTTATAATAGAATGATTTATAATCCTTTGGATATATACTCAGTAATGGGATTGCTGGGTCAAATGGAATTTCTATGTCTAGGTCCTTGAGGAATCGCCACACTGTCTTCCACAATGGTTGAACTAATTTACACTCCCACCAACAGTGTAAAAGTGTTCCTATTTCTCCACATCCTCTCCAGCATCTGTTGTCTCCAGATTTTTTAATGATCCTGTGCCTGGCTTATTTTACTTAACATAATGATCTCCAGTTCCATCTATGTTGTTGCAAATGGCACTGTCTTGTTCTTTTTTATGGCTGAATAGTACTCCATTGTGTGTAAGTACCAATTTTGTTTATCCACTCATCTGCTGATGGACACTTAGGTTGCTTCCAAATCTTGACTACTGGGAATAGTGCTGTGCTAAATATGGGAGTGCAGATTTCTCTTCAATATCCTGATTTCCTTTTTCTTGGGTATATACCTAGGAGTGGGATTGCTGGATCTTAAGGTAGCTCTGCTTTTAGTTTTCTGAGGAACTGTTCTCCATATTGGTTGTACTGATTTACATTTCTGCCAACAGTGTAGGAGGGTTCCCTTTTCTTCACATCCTGGGTAGCATTTGTTACTGCCTGTCTTTTGGATAAAAGCCATTTTAACTGGTGTGAAGTGATCTCTCCTTGTAGTTTTGACTTGCAAGTTTGGCTTCTTACTTACTAGAACTACAAATAAAAGTTTTCTAGTTCTTCAGTTACACCTTAATATATTTGACCATCCAGAGATGTTATGTAGATTTTGTATTTATTGATTTCATAATCCCCATCCTTTATGCATTCTGCATTCATACTACGAAATTAGTATAACGTAATGTTACTGTAGCCAACTTGGTATTTCTCATTTATGTAATTATTCCCAAGGGGCCTCAAAGGTGGTAAAAATGTGCTTTCTATTACCTAGTTTAAATTAGAATAACAATATTGAGGGTCAGGTGTGTGTATGTATATATAGAATAAAATGTTTTTAGTGCCATTCATTTTTTAGAAAATTACACTGTTTTATAGTTAGTTTCAAATTTGTTCTCTTGATGTATCCCTCGGGTGAAATATCCTATTAGATTTTGTTAGTAATTTTCTAAAATATTTAAATCTTTCAGAAAAATTTTGAAGTTTTTTGGTGTAAATTTAAAACCAATTAAAGTACAGAAACAAATCTGTTCTGATAGTTTATTCTTTCCTCTTCTTTTTTTTTTAATTAAAAAAGGCTGTTATTGTTTCTATAGTATGCTTATTTTAAAAATATATTATGGAAATTGAAGTACAGTAGTAATTTAGAAATTTTTATGTGGGAAAATAATAGATTTACTTTTGTATTCTTATTTTGTAAATTATTAAACTTTTAATCTGAATGGATTGACTTGATTATATTCTAATCCAGAGGAAATTTATGTCTCCTCAGCCTACATTGTATATGTTCTATGGATGTTCAATGTTGGAGGCTAGAAACCAGAAGTGAATAAATGTTACAAATTTGCTACTCAACTAAGTGTATTTTCTATTTAAAATCCTCTTTTCTAGGTTATGAAAAGAAGTGTTAGAATATATAAGATATTCAGAAGAAAAATGATAAAATATTAGGATATTCCCCTAAGTAACATTTGTCATAGAATATTCTTTTTATTTATTTTTTTTTATTTTAAGTTCTAGGGTACATGTGCAGATCTTGCAGGATTGTTACATAGGTATACACATGCCATGGTGTTTTGCTGCCGCCATTCCCCCCCCATCACCTACATTAGGTATTTCTCCTAATGCTATCCCTCTCCAACCTCCCCACCCCCTTCTGTCCCTCCCCTAGCCCCCCAATCCCCAACAGACCCCAGTGTGTGATGTTTCCCTCCCTGTCTCCCACCTATGAGTGAAAACATGTAGTGTTTGGTTTTCTGTTCTTGTATAGTTTGCTGAGATTGATGGTTTCCAGATTCATCCACGTTCCTGCAAATGACATGAACTCAGCCTTTTTTATGGCTGCATAGTATTCCATGGTGCATATGTGCCACATTTTCTTCATCTAGTCTATCCTTGATGGGCATTTGGGTTGGTTCCAAGTCTTTGCTACGTAATCAGTGCCACAATGAACATACGTGTGTATGTGTCTTTATAACAGAACAATTTATAATCCTTTGGGTATATACACAGTAATGGGATTGCTGGGTCAAATGGTATTTCTATTTCGAGATCTTTGAGGAATCACCACACTGTCTTCCACAATGTTTGCACTAATTTGCACTCCCACCAATAGTGTACAATCATTCCTGTTTCTCCACATCCTCTCCAGCATCTGTTGTCTCCAGATGTTTTAATGATCACCATTCTAACTGGCGAGAGTCGGTATCTCATTGTGGTTTTCATTTGCATTTCTCTAATGACCAGTGATGATGAGCATTTTTTCGTACGTTCGTTGGCTGCATAAATGTCTTCTTTTGAAAAGTGCCTGTTAATATCCTTCGCCATAGAATATTCTAATGTTTTTCTGACTTCAGTTGGAGTCAGAGAAAACTTTTAAACTTTTTAAAACTTTTTTAAAAAACTTTTTTGGTTGTGTTATTTTTATTGATGTAGACCATGCATATTTTTATCGATATAAACTAAAATATGTTTTAAAAGTTAGCAATAAACTGGTTTAACCCATTTATGCCTGGTGTTCCACTGTGGAATGCTAAGCTTGTGGGAGTTATTTATGTCATACTGTTCAAGGTCAGTGCCAAGGTGTGATTTTTCACAAAAAAGTTTTGTAACCTCTGGCATAAATGGATCAATTTGGAAGTTGTGTGTTACTTTGACTATTCTATAACTAATCTTTTTCTTGACAGTGAAGTTCCCCAATGTCCCAATTCTTTGCGTCAGGACCTAGAAACAGAGGAACTCTTCCTAAAGTCTTCTCATTTCTGCACTGTTCTAGAATGAGATATTCAGTATCCTTGGTGACCTGTGGTGGTGTTGTGAAGGTTGTTGGTGCTGCACTGGGCACTCACTGTGTTCCTAAGGCCATTCCAGCCTTCCCCTGACATGATTCTCCCCTGGTTATATTTGTTCAGTGTCCTAGGCTGTATTGGCAGCAAATACCTATAGATAATTCCGCCTGAACAAAAGCTCCTGGGGGCTCTCAATAAATTTTAAAAATGTAAAAAGACCCTGAGATTCAAAAGTCTGAAAATTCCCTTGTAAAGAGTTTGGATTTTACCTTGAATACAGTAGGAAGTCACTGAGTGACTTCTGTAAGAGTGGGAGCTGATCAGTATTCTTAGAGAGCCCTGGTCATCCTCTGAAATGTGAGTTACCCAGGGGCCAGCCAAAGAGCTATTGCTGGAATTCAGGAGAGTAATGAGGGCTCAAGTTGCTACTTGTTGGGAGAGATGTTGTGGCTTAAATAGATCTGAAGGAGGTAGAATCAGTATTCCTGGGAGGGTTTGAGTGTCAGAAAAAACAGTCTAGCTTACTCGCAGGTTTCTGATGTCTGAGCCCAGTAGCAAGTGGTGTGATAAATGGAGTGGACTTTTTTTTTTTTTCTTTGTGCCATTGTAATGTGCCACTGTTTTCCAGTTCCATTTTCTCTGATGAGAAGTAATTGTAATTCAAATCGAGGTACTCTGGCATGTGATATGTCATTTTTCTCTCATTGCTTTTAAAAATTTTCTGGTTATGCTTAGTTTTCAGTGGTTTGATTTGCCACATACCATTTTCTTTGCATTTATTCTGCTTGGTATCTGCTGATCTTGAATCTCTGAATGTGTTTTCCCCAGTAGTGGAGAAAATTTGGCTATTATATTATCAAATATTATTTTCTGTCCTCTTTTCTTTTCCTGGGGTACCAGTTGTGATCCAGTAATGTTAAATATTTTAATGTTTTCCCACAGGTCCCTAAGGTTCACTTTTGTCAATCTGTGTCTTTCCGTATGTTAGATTGAATGATTTCTACTGATCTACATTCAAGTTCACTGACTCCTCTGTCATCTCTTCAGCTGTTAGCCTTATCCGGTGAAGTTTTTCATTTTAGCCACTTTATTTTTCAGTTTTTGGGTTTGGTTCTTATTTTTTGTTCATTTTTTATGGTTTGTGTTTCTCTGCTGAGATTTTCTTTCATTATTATCATGAGCATATTTTCCTTTCTGTACCTAGGTATTGGAGTGATAGCAGCTTTGAAATGCTTGCTTGTTAATTAGGACGGCTGGACCATCTTGGAGTCTCTCTTGATTGTCTTTTCTCCTGGAAAGTGGCCACTCTCTCCTGATTCTTTTATGTCAAGTCATTTAGATTATATCCTGGACATTATAAATGATAAGTTTAGAAACTCACAATTCTGTTATGTTTTGCTGAAAAGTGTTTTTTTGTTTGTTTTGTCAAAACAGGCATTTAGGCTGGGTGCAGTGGCTCACGCCTGTAATCCCAGCACTTTGGGAAGCAAGGTAGGCAGATTCTTGAAGCCAGGAGTTCGAGACCAGCCTGGCCAACGTGGTGAAACCCTGTCTCTACTAAAAATACAAAAATGAGCTGGATGTGGGGGTGCATGCCTGTAATCCCCGGTACTTGGGAGGCTGAGGCACAAGAATTCCTTGAACACCCGGAGGTGGAGGCTACAGTGAGCCAAGATTGCGCCACTGCACTCCAGCCAGGCAACAGAGCAATAATCTGTCTCAAAAAAGAACCAAAAAACCAAACCAGGCACTTAATTTACCTGGACTCAAACTGCAAGTTCTGTTTTCCCTGTAGTGGTGGCAGCTTAAATCTCAGGTCAGGTCTTTTCGCCTTCCCTAGGATACTTGGAGTCAGCCTGCACACCTGTGGTTCAGGGCCCATCTAGAGATTAGGGAGATTTTATATTTTCTCTCTCTAGTTCTGTCTTGCCTGAAATTTCTGCGTTACTTTCTGTGACTGTGGTTGTCCTGAACTCTGTCCTCTATTTCTGAAGGCAGATGACACTGATTTTTCCATCAGAATTTTAGCCACTTAACAGGCACAGACCAGGGCCTGTCTTCAGACAATCTCAACCTTAACAAACTAGATGCTCATTTAGTGCAGTTCCTTCTTCCACATGTCAGTTCATCTCTAGTAAATGCCTGCTTTCAGTTGCTCTCCAGGACCCTCAGAAAGTTGTTTTTTTGTACATTAGTCCTAAGTTTGTAGTTTTTATCTGTAGAAGAGTTGGTCTAATGGAAGCTGCTTGACCATCCCAGAAGCAGAATTGTGATATTGACTTGACGTTATGACTGGGAAAGAGAGGTAACAGAAAGACAACCTGGCTGTGTGGGGGACGGGGAGCTAAGGGGGATGATTTTGATTTTGGTCATGTTGAGTATTTTGGTGGAGATATCATCAAGTGGGAGGTTTTGAAGTAAGAATTGTAGAGGTGTGGCTTGTGCTGGCGTTAGAGGTTTCAGACTGCTAAGCATGCAGGTGATGCCTGAGATCATGAGAGTAGATGAGCAAGGAGGAATATTTTGAATGAGAGGATTGGCCTGAATTTATAACCCTAGAAACAGTCATGTCTAGGAGGTCAGCAGAACAAGGGGAACCCAGGAAAAGGATTGATAAGTGAGTGCAGCTGCTGGTTAGAAAAGCTGTTAACAAAACTGAAAGAGTGGTCAGCAGTTCTTAACCTGGGATCTATTGACCTAATTATTCCAGGATTAAGTTTCAGGGCATTTCTGAACCCTCTGCACTGTGAGTGTGTGTGTGAGAGAGATTTCTGGGGAGGAGTCTCATAGCATTCATCATAGTTCCAGAAAACATTGTGACCTACAAATAAGTATTGAAATAGATAGTATCAAATTAAGCGTTCAGAAAAGTGACCCCCCCAAATCTCTATTTTATTTGCAAATTAGGGTTCACTAGTGGCTTAGAGCAATTTCAGAGTGAAGGTAGAAGACAAGTTGGAGTTCACTGAGAAGTAAATCGGAGATGCAAAGGAAGGCGCGTGTAGAATTCTCTTTCAGGAAGTCTGGGTGGTAAGGCGAGGAGAGATTGCATGATAGAGGGGAATAAGATTCAGTGAGTAGCATAGCAATGCCCAGCCTGGCCTCATCTGTTGCAGGCCACTTGCTATACTATCCCCTTTGTGCTTATGTACTGAGTTTTTTTAGTTGGTAAAAGCTGCTTTGTTGTAAATTCTAGAGGCTCTGTGGGCTGGCATGCATGCATTCATAGCTTTTGATTGCAAGAAGTTATGAGCTCCATGAGAGTAGGGACTTACTTTTCTTTGTATTTTTGGTGTCATTTCCCTATAGCAGGTTTTACTGTTACTCTGCACATAGTAAAGACTTAATGTGGCTCACTGGCAGACGTTTCAGGATATGGGATAGGGACATGATCTGGTGGAAACAGTGGTCCCCGGTGCCAAGGGTTTAGAGAACATCTCTGGTTCAAGGTTTCCCTTACATCTATGCCTGCTTATCCTGAGGTCCCTGGAGGGATTACAAGTTGCTATACCCTTCCGAACACTTGATTTTTATAGGTCCTTATAACAGGGAAAGGCCCTAAACTTTGTGCGGGATTAGTAGGGAACTATGAGATAGACACACCTCCCTCCTCTTCCCTGCCTCTTGGCCTCTTTTCTTAATAGGAGAGAAATTCTGTTTGTTGGGAAGATACTAGGGTGAATCAGCATGGGAATCAGAAAAGCATGCTGAAGTAGGGGAAGTTCATCTATTGCAGAATGTCTATTGTGCCTCATTTCTATTGCTTCTTTCATTTTCTGACACTGAGAGGTAGAGTACAGGCATGTGTCACTAAATGATGGGGATACTTCTCAGAAATGTGTCATATAGGCTATTTTGTCATTGTGTGAACATTATAGTGTGGGCTTACACAAACCTAGACGGTGTAGCCTACCAAATACAGTATAGCTTATTGCTTCTAGGCTACAATCCTATGCAGCATGTTATTATGTAGAATACTGTAGATGATTGTAACATAGTGGTACCTGTGCATTGGAACATATCCGAGCATAGAAAAGATACAGTAGAAAGACTGTGTAAAAGATAAGAAATGCTACATTTGTATAGGGTACTCACCATGAATGGAGCTTGCAGGACTGAAAGTTGCTCTAGGTGAATGAATGAGTCAGTAGTGACTAAAAATAGAGGTCTAGGACATTACAGTGCACTGCTGCAGTTTATAAACACTGTAGACTACATTAGATTTATAAACAATTATTTTTCTTTCTTCAATAATAACAGCTCACTGTAACTTTAATAAAATATTCAAAGTTTAAACTTTTTGACTCTTGTAATAACACTTAAAAACACATTGTGCAGCTGTACAAAAGTATTTTCTTTATCTGTATTCTTATTGTATAACTGTTTTTTTTTTTTTTTTTACTTTTTAAACTTTTTTGTTAAAAGCCAAGACACAAGCATTAGCCCAGGCCTACACAGGGTCAGGATCATCAATATCACTGTCTTCTACCTCCACATCTTGTCCCACTGGAAGGCCCCCAGGGGAAATGGCACACATGGCGTTGTCTCCTGTGATTCTTCTGGAATACCTCTGAAGGACTGGCCTGAGATTGTTTTACAGTGAACTTTTTTTTTTTTTTAAATAAGTAGAAGGAGTACACTCTAAAACTATGATAAACAGTATAGTAACATAATCATGATCATCAAATATTATGTCCTGTATATAGCTGTTCATGCTATACATTTACATGACTGACAGTGTAGTAGGTTCATTTACACCAGAATCGCCACAAACACATAATGCACTGCACTATGATACTGTGATTGCTGCGATGTCACTAGATAGAAGATGAACATTTTCAGCTCCATTATAATCTTATGAGATCACCATCATATTGCAGTCAGTGGTTTTGACCAAAACACCTTTATCCGGCGCATGATGACTTTTCTGTCTCCCAGTGTCCCCTTCTCACCCAAGCCAATTAACAAACTGTCCTGTTTTTTCTAGCCCTCATGAAGCTTCCATCTGTCAATGTGCTACTCATATTAGGTAAAATCTTTGATGGAAGGTAAACATCCTTGATTAAAGATTAAATGAGAGGGAATTCTCCACCAACATTCATGTCTTACAATAAGAAATTTTTGAAAAAATTGAATCCGTAGTTGATTGAGTTTATGTTAAAGACATTTTGGATCCTGGCATCCTCAGGCTCTTTGGCAAGGAGTAAAGTATCTCAAGTCACCTCTGGATCTCAAGTTCCATAGCCAGCCTGTTGCCTCTCGCACCTTCTATAAAGGCTAGGCATCATCCCGAGTTGTCACTGCTTGGTGAGAAAGTGCAGGTCAACTGTGCATAGTAAACACAACAATCTTGAGGGCTTCTGAGGTTTTGAATGCTTTGGATATTCTTCATATATCATACATTGCTTAATTTTAAAAATACAAATGGAAGCACAATACAGCGGACCCTCGGCATGCCTGGGGGATTGGCTTCAGGACTCCCTGCAGATACCATCACCCCTGGATGTTCAAGTTCCTAATGCAAGATTGTAAAACCCACAGATACAGAGAACTGACTGTATGAACACTATCCTGTCCCTGGGTCTTGTTTACTTAGCAGCATAGCTTGACTGCACTTATCTATTGGCACATAAAGTGCTTTGTTAAAAGAAAGTTTTTTCTCTTACAATTGCATTGTATTACATCGTATGGATGAATTAGAATTCATTTAACTTGTCCTCTTTTGCTCTCTGCCGTTTCCCCTAATATTTGTGCTCGTAAGCAATACTTCGGTTCATAACATTGGGCAAGGGTGGTTTTGCGTGTGTGTGGTTCTGGTGGCAGGGAACTCTCAGCAGCTCCGTTGTTGCTTTTCTTCTCTAGGTGCTTGGCCAGTTTCTATTCCCATCAGCCTCACATGAAAGTTTCTGTTACCCCATTCTTGTTCTGTCCACTAAAGCTGAAGATGATATCTCGTACTTTTGATTTGATATTTATCTGATAAGTGAGGTTAATATATCTAAATAAATTTGTGCCTTCTCTGTTAACTCTTTATGTCCTCTTCCCCTCTTTTGTAGGAGCTCTTTCCTTATGATAGAAATTGGCTCTTTGCCTAATATGTGAAATATGTGACTTCATGTGTGTGTCAATTTGTCTTTTGTTTTCTATGAAAAACTTAAATATTTTTAATCTGTTTTTTTTTTCATGATTTCTGAGTTTTGTATTACAAAGGCCTTTCTCATTCCTAGAGTGTAAAAATTATCCTAGCATCTTTAGGTTATTTTGTGGATTCACCTTTCATGCTTTGAAATCATCCATCTACCTGAAATAACTTAAGTGTAAGGCATGAGCAATGAATCTATTTTAACTGTTTAGAAGTCTTAGGATTTGTCTTGATAGACAGAGACCTGGGTGAATTCACTTTTTTTTTTTTTTTTTTTTTTTTTTTTTTTTTTTTTCGAGATCTACTGGTAGATACTACAAATCATCTACTTCGTACTCTCATTGCTTCCCATCTGAACCCTGAAATTTATGAGAATATTAGTAAATCCAGATGAAAATATGTGTCTTCCCAGCCACCCTTGCTGCTGGGAGTGGCCGTGTGTCCCAGAGGACTACTGGGTGTAGCTTCCAGGAGAGCTATGGCCTTGGTGGTCAAGAGGGAAGGCTGCTGGTATAACCCTTTAATCTTATCCTTTCTCCCTTTTCCTGCTTGGAAAAGGGTGTGAGTCACAGATGTCCAGCAGCCACCTTGTGACCCTGAGGCAACAAAGGGTGCAGACAAAGGCCGTTATTATGAGGTCGGACCTGGGACCCTGAGGACATTTTGGCACTGGTTTATAGCTGTGGATTTCTTGCTACTTAAAACAAAACCATTATCTTCAAGCCACTTTTAACTAGGTTTTTACTTATTTTCTCATCTATGTGTCCATAGAGGATATATCATCTTTATTATATACTAAATTTATACTGTAATTTGAAAAACAATTTTTTCGGATTATGAAGGAAATAATGCTTATTGAGAAAAATCCATAATTTGCTGAAAAGCTTAGAGGAAAGTACTAGCCACTCATAATCTTGTAACTCTTATGACCAGTTTTGTATGTATGTTTTAAAGCTCTGACATCTTTTTTATTTGATATTATAGTTAGCTGTTTNTTTTTTTTTTGAGACAGAGTCTTACTCTGTCGCCAGGCACCAAGCTGGAGTGCAGTGGCACAATCTCGGCTGACTGCAACGTCTGCCTCCCAGGTTCAATCAATTCTCCTGCCTCAGCCTCCTGAGTAGCTGGGACTGCAGGTGCACACCACCACGCCCAGCTAATTTTTGTATTTTTAGTAGAGACGGGTTTCACTATGTTGGCCAGGATGGTCTCGATCTCTTGACCTCATGATCCACCTGCCTTGGCCTCCCAAAGTGGTGGGATTACAGGCTTGAGCCACCACGCCCAGCCAGCTGTTTGTTAAATATACGAAAGGACTCACTGGTAAACCAAACTAATGAAATAATTTCAATTGTAGTCCTAGTTTCTTCTTTGGCTATTAGTCATTTTAAACTTTCCACTAGTATTTTTTCAGAAATAGAAACCTTCTCTCAAAATGGTGTATTCATGATCAAATCACAATTTCATAAATTTCAATACATGACTTAATGTACATTTATTCCTGGAAACATTTGTTTGCAAATTTAAATACAAAACAACAGAAGACAGTAACCTTAACAAAACTTATATTTGTACTCTTAAAGAGAACAATGCTTAAACACATCTGAAATGAACAATATTGTGGATCAGTGTTTGTGACTTCCAAAAGTATGTTGACTGATTCCAATTTAAGAAATATTTATTCATCCTTTAAAATATCTTCCAATTTGAATTAACGTTGTAAAAGAATTGCTTTTGACTTTGTAACTCGTGAAGGGTTTAGAAGGATTATCATTGAATGAAAACACCATGTTAAAAAATTTCCTAGCATTTGTGGGCTGTCAAGAAAGTTGTTGTGGATTATACTTTCAGAAACATTTCTATGGATATTGTGAATTTTACAGAAAAATATAATTGAAGTAAAAACACTTGAGAAAAAATTTCCAACTTCTGGCAGTAGAGGTCAGAATGCTTCCGTGTATATATACATTAGCTAACTCAAAGCGGAAGGGGAAATATAATGGAAGAATGCAATTAAATGAAAGGACTGAATTAGTAGTATTCTTCATATTTTGGCCTTTTCCAAATAGGACTTGAGAGTTTGGGAATACACAGAATTACAGTTGAATACAGTGGTGTCTCAAACCATTTGTGCTCTCACTTGGGTATTAGCTGAGTGTTTGAAAGAGAAAATGTGCTCAAGGGAAATGAAAAAAGTATTATTTGAACAATGTTCTGATTATAGTAATGGAATAGTGGTAGTCAATCTTTAAAAAATAGAGACTTAATTATAAAGAAAATACAAATTACATCTTACTGGAATTACTGGATTAAATCTGCAGCAAATAGCTTGTAGTGAGCATATTATTTCAGAGTCTATTTCAATTTCTGTTATTTTGTAATTTTAGCTTCAGGTTAAATTATGACAGGAGAGTGTCACAACATATTTCTACCTTGTATTTCCTTTCAGTTATAAAATCTTTTGTAAACCAAATTTAAGCTAGGTCTCATGATTATAAAATATTTTCATGAAATAATATTTAAATAAACTAGTAGAAGATTGGGTTTCAATTTTTGATAAACATTTAGTTCTCCTCTTCTTAGCATTTAGTTCCAAGAAAAAACTAAGCACTCTTTAGGAAGCTGCTGTCTCTTTTATGGTATTGGTGGAATTCTGAACCAACAAGACAAATCCTAAGGCTGCTTTATTGCAGACCAACTCCCATATAGTGAGTGAACTTTCTGAGACAGAGTTCTGTATCTCAATGTTACCCAGTCAGTCATTGCTGAAATACTTTTTTTGTACAAAGAATGACAGTTACTAATTTAGTTGAAAGAGTTGGCCAGTGAGACATGATGCTTGTAAAACATAAAATTGAAGAGCATTTTATAAATTGGCCCCCGCTGGAAAATTTCTCCTCCTTGTAAAACACACAAACATATACACGCACACGTCATATACACAGTGCATCTTAGATGAAGCATAGTCACAATTAAAATATGTGGGACAATTTTATAATTGTTCCCTGCACATTTTTGTAAAAGATTCTATGTTACTAATGAGTGTGTGTGTGTGTGTGTGTGTGTATATATATATATATATATATATATATATATATATGATGTTAGATGTAGTCACATTTCTGTTGAAAATATCCTTAGCATCCTGCTAGGAGCATAGTAGATGTTGGTTAAATGGATGAGTAAAATTTTGCTGTTATTGCTCTACATAAGAGTTACTGTGGAAAAAGAAATTATGCTGTCAAGTATAACATATTAATTATGTAAGTACGTGTCTCTATCCAGACTCAGTATTTGGCTGACTTAATCAATTAACAGTAACTGTTCTACTGTATACTCTCTATGATTGTTAATGTAATTATAGATAACACAAAAGATTTTTCGAAGCTCGCCCTTCTGTATCTAAGTTATATACAGGCACTCCAAGCTGGCTCCTTTACATTAATATGAATACCTTCTAAGTGTCTTTGCAGGGAGGAATGAACCTTCTAAGCAATGTAGTAGGTAATGTAACACCCGGGTGGAGAGCAAGAATTTGTTAGATGTTGATTCTGTTTTGAATTCTGTGAATGTCTCTCTCTTTGTATCAATCCACACCTGAAGATTAGTTTGTTCTGCTCTGAATAAGACGTTCATTATTTAATGCATTCCATAGCAGCTACCAATTGAATGTGAAATTCAAACCTCCTTTCACTAGCTAACAAAGATGAGAAGGCATTGCATTATTAACAAAGCTTTTAGCTGCTAAGAGGGGTGCCATGTAAATAAGTTGAGGACAACCTCCTCCTTTATTTTATTTTTTAAATAAAAACAGTGATTCAGGGGTCGTATATACGGTGGCAGTTCTTTGATGGTTAGATGCAAGGCATTCTTAATGGGCTTTTTACCTGTCAAATGTTCCAAATTGTAATTTGGAGTTGCAGTCTTAAGTGTGTAATTGAAAGATTTTAATATGAAAGCTATGAAGTTTTACTTTGGGATAGCATCCAAATAGTACAAGTTTATTTTTGTACCTGAGATAAGAACAACTTTCTTTCTTTCTTTCTTTTTTTTTTTTTTTTTTAAAAAAAAGACATTTAAGACCTTATTTATGATACAGAATGAACCCAAGTATTGTTTTCCCCAGGATTTATTTTTCATAATTTTGGCTAACTCAAAGAGACAGAGCTGACTGTATACACATTTAGCATTACTATGACTGGCATATTTGGGGTGGTGGCCTAGATGCTGGACAGAGACAGGGACAATGGAATGTCCTCTACACAAATCCGCTCTAATACTTTTGAATAATTAGAGTTTTATTTACTTAATAGTTTCTAAAATTGCAGTTATTCTCTGGAAGAGTTAACCTTCGACATTCAATTCTTACTGATATCTGTAAGTAGAATTTGAATAACTCTGAAGATCTGTCATATATTGCTGTTTATAAGCTAGGTCATATTTAGAAATTAATTTATTCAACAAATATTTAAGTACCCACTGGCTAAAAAAGCCAGTGACTTTTCTATGTGTTTGGGATATTTTAGTGAAAATATCAGACAAATATATGGAATGACTAATACATGTGAAGTTACATATCCAGCCAAATTTTCTAATGTTAGGAAATAAGCTAGATTTCTTTTCCCGGTAGAAGGCTTTGTATTTATCCTGTAACTTTATTTTGGAGGAAAGTTTCCAAATGGGGCTCTGTGAGCAGAGCTCTCACATGGTGGCCTTTGGGAGATGGGGATAGGATGTACAGAGGAGGTGCTTTTTCAGGGATGATCAGAATTTCTGCCTGCTTTGCCCTCACACTTCTTCACTGAGACCAGCTCTCCTCCTCTCGATTTGCACACAGGAATTCAGCACAATGTGTCTTTAAAAATAATGTTCTAGTCTACGTTCCAAATGGAATGATGAATGTCAGAAAGTACAGAATTATTTTTTCTGTTTGAAGTTTGCCATAAACACAAGTGCTTTAGATGTTCTGTGATTAACATTTGTTGCAAGAATGATCTGTGTTCCGCTATGAATTTAATTCCTCTCTTGTCTTTACAGCTTAGTAAAACTGTTCAAGACAGTAAACAGATGATTATCTGAAATCCATAGCTCTCCTAGAGTTGGAGGTTTGGAAAATATGTTAGTATGTGGTTATTTGATCATGTTTGTTGTGCTCAGCGCCTCCAGTGATAAAGCCTTCTTTTCCTTTGTTCATAGCTATTTCTGTCTTGATCACATACTAGGTTCAATCTTCTAGAGCCCAGAATTTATTGTTTTTTTCTCTTTCTTTTCATGACAAACACAGCATATTTCATTCAAAACACATGGATAGAGCACCTCGTGTATAAGAAACATTGCACTACAGTGACAGATTTACAGATGCTTCCATGTTACAAATATTTACTGCCTTCTATATCGTAGGTACTTTACAAGGTTGCACCTACAATGATGAGCCCAAAACTGCCTTGTTTCATGTGTCTTACTCATTCAGAGGCAATAAGCTCGGAGCGGCAGTTCCAGAAGATGCCCATACTTCTATCTTTATAGGTAGAGTTGCTGAAACTTGAAATGAGTAAGACTCAGATGAAAAAATGGTGGAAGGATGTTTTTGTCAGGTTTTGCCATGATAATGCTGCATAACAACTCCAAAGTGTAGTTTTTGGACCACCTGCATCAGAATCATCTAAAATGCTTATTAAACTACAGATTCCTAGCTCCTACCCTGGACACAAAGGGAGGCAGAGGTGAGAATCTGTCACCCAGGTTGGGGTGCAGTGGTGTGATCACAGCTTGCTGCAGCCTCAACCTCCTGGGCTTAAGCGACCTTCCTGCCTCAACCTCCCCAGTTGCTGGGACTGTAGGCATGTGCCACCACGTCTAGCTAATTTTTGTATTTTTTGTAGAGATGCAGTTTTCCATGTTTCCCAGGCTAGTCTTGAACTCCTGAACCCAAGTGATCCACCTGCCTTGGCTTCCCAAAGTGCTGGGATTACAGGTGTGAGCTACCATACCCAGCAGTCTTGGTGATTCTTTTTTCTTTCTTTAATTTAATTTAAGTTAATTTTAAGTTCCGGTATACATGTGTGAGATGTGCAGGTTTGTTACATAGGTAAATACGCACCATGGTGGTTTGCTGCACCCATCAATTTATCACCTAGGTATTAAGCCGAGCACGCATTTGTTATTTTTCCTGATGATCTCCCTCCTAAGCCCCAGTATGTGTTGTTCCTTTCCCTGTGTCCATGTGTTCTCATTGTTCAGCTCCCATTTATAAGTGAGAACATGTTGTGTTTGGTTTTCTGTTCATGTGTTAGTTTGCTGAGGATAATGGCTTCCAGCTCCATCCATGTCCCTGCAAAGGACGTGCTCTTGTTCCTTTTTATGGCTGCATAGTATTCCATGGTGTATATGTACCACATTTTCTTTATCCAGTCTATCATTGATGGCCATTTGGGTTGATTCCATGTCTTTGCTATTGTAAATAGTGCTGCAATGAACATGTGTGTGCATGTATCCTTATAATAGAATGATTTATATTGCTTAGAGTATATACCCAGTAATGAGATTACTGGTCAAATCATATTTCTGGTTCTAGGTCTTTGAGGAATTGCCACACTGTCTTCCACAATGGTTGAACTTATTTACATTCCCACCAACATTGTAAAAATGTTTCCTATTTTTCCACAGCCTTGCCAACATCTACTGTTTCTTAACTTTTTTTATAATTGCCATTTTAACTGGTTTCTCATTGTGGTTTTGATTTACATTTGCTAATAATTAGTGAATTGAGCTTTTTTATATGTTTATTTGCTGCATGAATGTCTTCTTTTGAGAAGTGTCTATTCATGTCCTTTGCCTACTTTTTAATGTTTTTTTTTTTTTGTAAATTTGTTTAAATTCCTTATAGATTCTGGATATTAGAACTTTGTCACATGAATGGATTGCAGAATGATAGTTTCTTTTGCTGGGCAGAAGCTCTCTTTAGTTTAATAAGATCCCACTTGTCAATTTTTACTTCTGTTGCAATTGCTTTGGATATTTTCATCATGAAATCTTTGCCTATGCCTATGTCCTGAATGATACTGCCTAGATTTTCTTCTAGGGTCTTTATAGTTTTGGGCTTTACATTTAACTCTTTAATCCATCTTGAATTATTAATCCTTAGTAAAGTTTATGAGCCACTATCCTAAACTTCTGTTACTATCAGTTCAGGTAACAGCAACATTTCTGATAGCTGTTTCATACTATCGACTCATCTTTTTAAATTGAGATATGATTTACAGTAAAATCTATCCTTTTTAGTGTACTGAGTTCTGGCAAATGCATAGTTATGTAACTGTCAGTCCAACAGAATACAGCATTGTCCCATCACCCTCCCCAACCACATTTCTTTGCGCACCCTTTTGTAGTCAGCCCTTCCCACTCCACCCTCTGCCCTGGCAACCCCTGATCTGTTTTCAGTCTTTATAGGTACCTGTAGTTTTGTCTTTTTGGTAATGTCATATATGTATGTATACGTGGAATCTTATTATTTGTAGCCTTTTGAGTCTGGGTTCTTTCACTGAGCATAATGTATTTGAGACTTATCCATAGTGTTGTTTATATCATCCATACCTCATTTCTTTTTATAGCTGAGTAGTTGTCCTTGCATGGATGTACCATAGTTTGTTAATCCATTGGAAGGAGATTTGGGTTATTTCCAGTTTTTTTGGCAAACTTGAAGCTGTTATGAACATTCATACTAGGCTTTTTATTTACTTGAATAAATACTGAGGAGTGGGATTGATGAGTCATATGGAAAGTATATGCTAAAGTTTACAAGAAATAGACAAACTGCTTTCCACATGGCCACACTGTTTTGCATTTCTACCAACAATGTATGAGAATTCTATTCTTCTACACCCTTGCCAGCACTTGCTATTGTGAGTTCTTAAAATTTTAGCTATTCTTAAAGGTAGTACCAATATGTTTATAGGTAATCAGTAGTGGTTTTAATCTGAATTTTCCTAATGACTTAATTGTTTCGTTTGAGCACCTAGCATCCTCTGTTAGACATTAGGCCTTCTCCTTCTCCATGAATTTCTGGTTGTCAAGACAAATGGCACGCAGATACCAGTGGATGTTAAATAATTTATGACTCATAAAGTAAATAGCCAAAGATTCATAGGAGAAGGGCTCGGACCTTGTCTGAAGGGAGGAGATGGAGAGAGGGTTGGTGGTTTGAGACTTTTACTGTGGTTAAGGGATGGGGCCTGAATGGGGTTCCTTTTTTTTGCCAGTCAGGATGGTTAGTTTGAAATTTCCGTGAGTGCCAAGGGACAGATGGTATATATGGGCTTTCTTATTATGTTGCCTAGATGTGGGGTGATGAGGAAAGGGGAAGATGGGGGCCTTGAAAGCTGTCAGAGGTCAACATCAAAAACAGTCTTTTTTTTTCTTTTTTCTACAAAATCGCCTAAGGATATACTTCTCAGAAATATCCAGTCATTATGGTATAGATTACTGTAATTCTAGTCCATTTCATTGTTGATTTACCTTTGTTCCCGGCACATTTAATTCCTTAAAACAACGCATGTCATATGATTTTGCAAATCCAGTGTTTACTACAATAAGAACCTAATAAATGTCCATTGAATTAATAAATCCACAAGGCTTATACTGAAATCTGTGTCTTTTATTATACTATTGATACCATATATCTTCAATGACGTGTCCAGATTGTTTGCCCATCTTTTAAAGGATTGCTTGAGAGTTCTATTTTCTAGATACAGATCCTTTATCAGATATGTTTTGCAAACATTTCTTCCAGTGGTTTGACTGTTTTCTTTTGAGATGGATTCCTGCTCTGTCGCTCGGGCTGGAGTGCAGTGGCAACCTCAGCTCACTGCAGCCTCTGCCTCCCGGGTTCAAGTGATTCTCCTGCCTCAGCCTCTTAACAATGCCTTTCAAAAAGCAAAAGTTTTAATTTGGATGCAATCCAATTTATCTTTTTTCCCTTCTATTGATTGTGCTTGTGGTTCATATCTAATACATTTTTCCCTAGCCTAATATCACAAAAATTATTTCTAATGTTATAAAGCTTCTAAAAGTTTTATACATTTAGATATTACAATTAGGTCTAAGATTCTTTTTGATTTATATTTGCATATGGTGGACAGTTTAAACTGAGGTTTATGTTTGTTTGCATATAGACGTCCAGTTGTGTTCTAGCACCGATGATTGTCATTCTTATTTAATACAATTTCATCCTTATATTTTCCTTAGCAGATTTCTAGTCAGCTATGCCATTGTTCTCTAGTACTTTTAAACCTAAGGGCAGTATCTTAAGTACATACATTGGCAATATGATGTGTGAACCCAACAGTATCTGAGACATGTCTCAATCCATTTAGAAAGTTTATTTTGCCAAGGTTAAGGACACAGCCTCAGGAGGTCCTGACATGTGCCCAAAGTGGTCAGGGTACAACTTGTTTTTGTATGTTTTAGGGAGATATAATACATCAATGCATGTAAGGTTTACGTTGTTTCTATCTAGAAGTGTGGGACAACTCAATGCAGGGGAGATTCTAGGCCATAAGTAGATTTAAAAATTTTCTGATTGGCAATACGTTGATAGAATTATTATCAGTAGAAAGGAATGCCTGGGTGATGATAAGGGGTTTTGGAGACCAAGCTTTTATGAGGTAGATGAAGCCTCCAGGTAGCAGGCTTCAGAGAGAATAAATGGTGAATATTTCTTATCAGACTTAAGGTCTGTGTTGATGTTAATGGAGGTCAGCTTTTCCCGAATTCCAAAAGGGAGGAGGGCATAATGAGGCATCTGACCCCCACTTCCCATCATAGCCTGAACTGGTTTTTCAGGCTAACTTTGCAGTGCCCTTGGCTGAGAGGGGCTGTCCATTCAGATGGTTGTGGGGGGGCCTTAGAATTTTATTTTTGGTGTATAAAAGTAGTGGAAAAGTACTTTGTATCCCAACTTTGTCACTTTGAAATTTTTGTTTTTTATTGTTGTTGCTGTTAAACAAGTTTTACCGTGGAAGGCAGAAAGCCTTTGGGAAAGACATAGGAGTTGGCCAACCTTCTTAGGTAAATTGGTTTTAAATACAACGAAAAATAGAGGGAGGCTCAGGAATCCTGTAACATAGCTAAAGAGTGGTAGGGCTGGAATTGAAACAGTTGTGTCTAACCCAAACCTTGTGCTTGTTGTGATACGTACACACACACACACACACACACACACACACACACGCACGCACACTGTCTGCTCAGCCCTACCAGTTTTACTTTCTCTTTAAGGGAAGAGCCCTAATTTTCTCACTTATATATAATGATTTACACTTACACCAGCTGTTAGGTAATCATAGAGGCCCCTCCAAAGTTTGATCTTCTATGGTATTGTAATTTGTTGGGGGTAACTCTGGTGAATTCCCCCTATCTTCAGCTATTCAGTTAATTATTGTGTGAAAGTAGCAATACTGGAAACTGGAAATAATGTTTTCCATAACTTTCCAGTTGTTTATCATCCAGGCGATTTTCCTAGAATTTTTAGGTAACATGAAAATATTTCACCTGAGTATTTTTTGGTTTAGATTTTCTGTGGAATTTGCTTTGATTTCATTTTGGTTAGCAGATACTCAGTGAACATCCTGTAAAACACAGACATGAACTTGGAGTAAGCTGGATTTGCAATTTCTGTGAACGGTGCTGGCCTCTGGGAATGAGGCTGCTTGGCCACATATTTGAGTGTTCTTTATCCCTTCTGGCTAGAGGTGACTCATGTTTGTGTGAAGTGGAAGGAAACTAAAGCCTCATCCCACGCTTTTGTCTTCCAAAAGAATGCCAAAGAGAGAGCCCAATTAAAAGATGAAAGCCTGGCAGTCCATTTTAATCTTCTCATCTGCCCATCCTGAGCATCCTCCAGGCCTTGTCAACAGAGGGGGAAAGCACTTGAACGTGTGGAATATTTGCTTGGATTTGTCCTGTGGAAACTGGGTACGCAGCTGCTTATTGTTTATACCAAAATGGTTGTGGGAGAATGTGTTGAAATGAAACCAAACTTTCAGGCTTCCCGTTGAATGCATAGCTCTCTGAGGCATGGAATGGTGGCTGATAGATATAAAAATTGAAGAGTAAGAGAAGGTGGGAAAAGCCTGGACATATGAGATATATCCACGGGCCATAATTATGTACATGAAATTATGATCAGTAGGGAAAAAATGATTAATTTGCTGGGAAATGAAGACCAATCAAACCAAGGGTTTCTCATCCTACCTCTTCTTTTTCTTGTCTTTTGAGACAGGGTCTCACTCTGTCACCCTGCCAGTGGCTCAATTATAGCCTATTGCAGCCTTGATATCCTGGGCTCAAGTGATCCTCTTGCATAGCAGGGGTTACAGGAGTAGGTGACTACTTCTGGCTAACTTAAAAAAATTTTTTTTAGCAGAGACGTGGTCTCACAATGTTGCCGAGGGTGGTTTTGAACTCCTGGGCTCAAGCAGACCTTCCACCTCAGCCTCCCAAGCTGCTGAGCTTACACAGGTGTATATGAGTTCATTTTCATGCTACTGATAAAGATATATCCCAGACTGGATGATTTCCAAAAGAAAGAAGTTTATTGGACTTACAGTTCCATTTGGCTCACAATCATGGTGGAAAGTGAAAGCCACGTCTCACATGGTGGCAGACAAGAGAAGAGAGAGAACTCATGCAAGCGAACTCCTCTTTATAAAACGATCAGATCTTGTGAGACTTGTCATGAGAACAGCACGGGAAAGCCTTTTTCCAGTGATTCAATTATCTCCCACCTGGTTCCTCCCACAAAACGTGAGATTTCAAGGTGATATGTGGGTAGGTACACAGCCACCCCATATCAAGGGGTAAGCCACCATGCCTGGCCCCAACTGACCTTTTTTTTTTTTTTACCCTCTGTAAGGGATAAAATATATTGGATTTGGCTTTATGGGAGAGGATTTCAGATTTGAGACTAGTGGAATGTGTACAGAAGGGCCTAGGCAAAGTTTGTGGCAACAATATCCAAAAGTGAATCCTTGCAGTGAGAAAGCTAGAGAAACATTGAGGAGAAGATGTGAAAATGCTTGGTTAGTCATTGTCAGTCAGTCAGGGCTGCTGTAACAGGGTACATAGGCTGCATGACTTCAGCAACAGACACTTACTCCTCATAGCTCTGGAAGCTGGGAAGCCCAAGATTAAGGCACCAGAAGATTTGGAAGTGAGGGACTACTTCCTGGTTCATAGCTGGCACTCTCCATGTGTGCTCACCCAGCAGAAAGGGGCTAGAGAGTTGCCTAGGGTCTCTCCTAAGGGCACATATTTCATTGATGCTGTCTCTATTCTCATGGCCTAAATTACCTCCAAAGGCCCTGCCTCCTCTAGTACCATCACATTGAGGGTTAGGTGTTCAGCAGATGAACGCTGGGGAGATACATTCAGTCCATTATGCATCCTGTTGGGAAGTGAGGGATCCACTATGGATTCTGCCTGCATGAAGGGAATTATCTCTGTCCTGGATTTATTTTTAGTGACTCTTTCCAGGACTTGTTTCTATGAAGTGATCACTGATTGGATGGGAAGTCTAAAACTTGACTGTATTAGCATCAGTTTTGTCAGAAATATTAGGCTATCATGTCAGATCAGTCTTAGGTGACTGGAATACAGGATGGGTAAGTTTTAAAGGAAAAAATGGGACAGTTCTGGAGCACAAAGTACAATGTGGCCACCAGAGGGTAGTATTTATTCAACAAGGATTTCTTGAACTTCCCATTTTACCACTGAGATTCTTGGGGATAAAAGGACAGACTGAAGAGAGTGTCATACTGACTTTATACTTGTCTTCCTCTCTGTTTTTGTCTAGTTGGTTAACTCCAATAAAATATTTTTATTCTCTCAAACTTCTTTTTTTCCCAAACAGAGTTACTCTATAGGATTAAATACATACCTCTATGTAGCACTTGTTATACATTTTATTTGCCTTTTTACGGAAATAAAGGAACAGAAAATTAATGGCTTTTACAATGTGACTGAAATATTAACTCTACTGTCTCCCACTAAAGATTTGAGAATTACTTTTATAACAAAGTAATTAAAGTTGTTTGTGAAGACACCGTCAGCTGAGCCTGGGAGTGATGGCTCATCCCTGTAATCCCAGCACTTTGGGAGGCCAAGGCGGGCAGATCACCTGAGGTCAGGAATTCGAGACTAGCCTGGCTAACATGGTGAAACCCCATTTCTGCTAAAAGTACAAAAAATTAGCTAGGCATGGTGGTGCACACCTGTAATCCCAGCTACTCAGGAGACTGAGTCAGGAGAATCACTTGAACCTGGGAGGCAGAGGTTGCAATGAGCTAAGATCGCACCATTGCTCTCCAGCTTGAGTAACGAGTGAAACTCTGTCTCACAAAAAAGAAAAAAAAAAAGACACCATCAGCTGAGACAGACTCTCTTGGTACTTATGATTAATCCATTATAAACAGCAATCTTAAAAACAAAATGTAAGAATAAGTACCTGAAATGGTTTTGTTGTGTCCCTACCCAAATCTCATCTTGAATTGTAGCTCCCATAATTCCCATGTGTTGTGTGAGGGACCTGGTGGGAAACAATTGAATCATGGGGGTGGGTCTTTCCCATGCTATACTTGTGGTAGTGAATAAGTCCTATGAGATCTGGTGGTTTTATTAAGGGGAGTTTCCCTGCACATGCTCTCTTTCTTGGTGCCATGTAAGACGTGCCCTTCTCCTCCTTTGCCTTCCGCCATGATTGTGAGGCCTCTGCAGCAATGCGGAACCGTGAGTCCATTAAACTTGTTTTTCTTTATTGATTACCCAGTCTTGGATATGTCTTTAGTAGCAGCATGAGAACAGACTACTTCAGTAGCTTTAAACCAAGTCAAGGTGTAAGAAGCTCAATGGCTATGTTGAACCACATGATAAAAATGAAAATGGATTCTATACTGTAGGTTTATGTAAGTGTTAAAAATCCTGCCATTTCCCACATATGTATGGTTAGAATTCTTGTACAAATAACAGAAAGCTCCATTTCATTCACTTCACCGGGATAAGCACCTTAGACCAAGATTGAAAAGATTCAATAATTAGCTCCCAAATTCTATGCTAATTCTTCCAAATTCTATCAGTTTTCTGACACATTTAACACAAACAGGAACATGTTTTCCTTATAGTAAGCCCTTAGAGCCTACAAATGTACTGAAGAAGGCTGGCCAAGATACATGTGTCCCACATTGTTTTTGGTTTCCCATCTATTCTTTGCATTAATCCCCCATGCAAATGTCCTCCTTTCCTGAGGAATTCATGAATTTGCAGCCTCCTTTTTGGCTTTTGCAGATTGCAGCAGGCAGCAGCTTTGACATTTTTGACACCAAGATGCTTTCTAAAGTCTTCAGTCTTCTCCATATTCCACTTCTCCACACCCTGGTCTGTGCTCTTTACTCAGAGGCCTGGCTTACTCATTTTTTTTTCTTTTTCTGTTTCTTTAAAGCTATCACTGACTCCCATATTGAATAAGCTCCTTCCATTGGGCTTTATTTAATGAGCATTCCCTTGGAACTACCTCTTTATTCTTTAATTTATCTTTTTGAATATTTTCTTCCCCGCCCTCAGTCTTGAGGTTGCAGTTTTATGTTTGGAATGTTTTTAATGCAGTTGTTGAACTGTATTCTACATATTTAAGGAAATTTCAGAAGCATACTCTTTATATGCATTGACATTTGCCTCTCTTTCAGTTTCTTGGCCATTTGGAAAGAAACCTGAGGTTTGTTTTTCTAATTATTTGATCTTCCTCTAAGTTAAGGGTTCATCTTCAGAATTCACTACATCACTTCATTTAGGCCAGGAAGAAGCAGCCCACTCCACATCATTTCTTAAAGTTCAAGTTTCTAGGAGGATGGCTTTAGAAAACTGATCTTCTGCCTGGCCACACAACCAGAGTCAGTAGGCTCTGGGATAGAGTTTTAACTTCAATCCCATCAGGAGTTGAATTACCCACTGGGCATAGAATTAAATGCTCAGGTCCTGGGTAGGATTTCTAGCCTTTTGACATTTCCATGAATTATAACTGTTTTCTAAAATACAGCAACTTCATGAACATATTACATTTTCCCAATGTAGAGCATACTTGTGATGGTTAATGTTGTCAACCTGATTGGATTGAAGGATGCAAAATACTGTTGTTGGTGTGTCTGTGAGGGTGTTGTCAAAGGAGATTAATATTGGAGTCAGTGGACTGGGACAGGCAGACCCACCCTCCATCTGGGTGGGCACCATCGAATTAGCTGCCAGCAAGGCTAGAATAAAGCAGGCAAAAGAAGGCGGAAAGAGCAGACTTGGTGAGTCTTCTGGTCTTCATCTTCCTCCTATGCTGGATGCTTCCTGTCCTTGAACATCAGACCCCAGGTTCTTCAGATTTTACACTCTTGGACTTAACGCCAGTGGTTTGCCGTGGCTCTCGGCCTTCAGCCGCAGACTGAAGAGACTCGGACTGGCTTCCTTGCTCCTCAGCTTTTAGCGGGCCTATTATGGGACTTAACCTTGTGATCCTGTGGGCTAATACACCTTAACAAACCATAAGTACATGCATACTATTAGTTCTCTTCCTCTAGAGAACCCTGACTAATACACTTACTTCACTCACTTTGGCGGTGGTGGGAAAGAGAAAGCCTTTCCCACTAAGGAGCCTGGAAGGTGCTGAGCTCACGCATGCTCCCTCTTTTTTTTCTTTTCAACAATTCTATTTATTTTTTATTTTACTTTTAGAGATGAGGGTCTTGCTATGTTGCCCAGGCTGGGCTCCACCTCCTAGTCTCAACTGATCTTTTCGTCTTAGCCTCCTGAGTAGCTGGGATTACAGGCTATAGTCCCCACACAGCCTGAGCCATCTTTTCTTCAGAAAAGGTCAAACGAGAGTGATCTTTGGATGATCACAGTGATCTTTTTCCTTCAGAAGTGCTCCAGGCTGGGGGGTCTTCTCTGCTTTGATCTGCCTACATTAGGCTTTCTAGGAGGCCTGCCCAAGGTGTCACAGGACCCATGCTCTTATTTTGTGTTTTGTCCTGTATTTGAAAGCTCCTCCAGGGCATGCTGTGATGTGTGTGTGTGTGTGTGTGTGTGTGTGTGTGTGTATGTGTATAATATATATATAATAAATATGTGCGTATATATATACGTGTCTATATAAATATATACACACATATACACACAAATATAAATAATACATATGTCACTTTTGTGACATTTATATTTGTATCTATCTGAGTACTAGGTTTGGCTCTAATGTATTTGAATAAATAAAGCACTTGATTGGTAAATGTTAATTACAGCATTTGACAGATTTTTCCCGTAAGGTACAAGATAGTATATCTGTTAGGCATTATGGCCCATGGGTCTGTGGTAAGACTACTCAACTCCCTCTGTCCACTGTAGTAAGAGCTCCCCTTGTAAGTGATTGAAGGCTTATGTTCCAGTAAAACTTTATTTATAAAAACAGGTGATAGGCCAGGTTTGACACACAGGCCCTAGTTTGCTCACCCTTGGTTTAAGGTGCGGTTTTCCATAAAATTGGAAATTGAGTTTGTCATTTCTTTTGTCTTCCACATTACTTTTAGCATAGTACTGAGAAAATGTACACAGATACTTGCTGAATGGATGAACAATTTCCACTGGCTGAATAATAGTTGCCACTACTTTTTCTGATAATGTTGCAAGGAAGTTTTCAGAGAATATGTAAGGGATTGCTGATAAGTTGTCTTTACACATAAATAATATTTTTATACATATAATATATGTATAAATATTCATACATATTTTATTCATACATATCTTACATACAGTTAAAACTGGAGATTTAATTTTGGTGAATGAGAAGCTTTGTTAAGTCCATTTGGAGTGTAGTCTTTAAACAAAACTGAAAGATTTCGGTAAGCAAAACTGGCTGAGAAAAGTGTTTTTCACCAAGCTTTAAATAATTCGTTTTGCTTCAGGTAATGTGAATATAACCAAACGATCTCACTGTTTATAGACCAATGACCTAATGTTTGCAGTATTATTCATGCCATCAACCTTTTGGGTGTGTGTTGAGTAGAGTATGTTTGCTCAGTTTAGTTTCAAAATGCAGACTGCTTTACCGTAAGAAAATATGCAGGATTTGTATGGTCTTGGCCTGACCTAACAGTAAACAATTTGGTGTCACGGTAAACAACTTGGCCATCTCATGTCGGCCTCGGTCACTGCCTGGGATGGGGGAGTTTTTGTCATACTGCTCGACACTCAGGCTCCCCGCCTAGTTCCCATGCTTCCGCCCGGGCCTTTTCACTCTGGCCTCTGGGGCAATTGTTCTGTGATGGACACTCCAACGTTTATCTCTTTCTTCAGGCTTTGGAACGCAGTCCTCTCTTTCTCCTATAGCCTTCCCCAGTGGGGTTTGCTGTTTCCTGTGCACCCTACATACTCCAGGACTGAAAACTTCCAGACAGCCTGAAATGTTCACATAGAAATATCTATGCTTAATCCCATTGGGTTCAACTATCCAACATCCCTCCTCCTCGTTAGGATACTGACCCCCCCATTTACCCCTCTGTACTCAGTCAAGACTGCGCCTGACTGCCTCCTCCCGACCCGAACCCTGCTGTCCTCTTGGGCAAATACAGGACAGACCTGGAGGGGCTGCTGGGTTATCTTACTTCCCAATTCCATGACCTCCATTTCTACTCCAGCCACTTCCTTTGATGTCTTAGTACTAGATTTAGTAATTTCCTGAGGAGGCTTCACTTGTGCATTATTAAATCCCAACATCTTAACCTTGCAGCTTCAACTATACCTGTTTGATCAGAACCTCTACTTTCTTCCTCCCCCTGCATAAATTAGTCTGTACAGGCTGATACTAAGCTACTTTTGCGACAGTATCTTCAAACTTGCTCTATCGTCCTCTTGTTACACCTACCCAGGAAAACACAACTGTTACCATTCTGCTCAAGTATTCTTGATCTGTTCCAGCTCCAGACTGCCCAGGCCCTAGTTCTGTGGAGTGGGTCACAGGCAACAGACACCAGCTAGTTTCAGGGTTGTTAGTTCATTCAGTGTCTATTATTTAAGAGATTATTTATTTTTTTTCTTTTGGTGTTTTTTTATTTTTTTAAACTTGTTTCCTCTTTTTTTTTTTTTTCCTTTCCAGAGACAGAATCTTGCTTCATTGCCCAGGCTGGAGTGCAGAGGCATGATCGTAGCTTACTGCAGTCTTGAACTCCTAGGCTTAAGGGATCCTCCCATCTCAGCCTCCTGAGTATCTGGCACCATAGGCACACACCACCATGGTCAATCTTTATACTTTTTTGTATACATGGGGTTTTTCTGTGTTGCCCAGCCTGGCCTTAAAAGTGCTGGGCTTACAAGTATGAGCCACTGCGCTCAGCCAACTTTTTCCTAATTACTTTAGGATCCTGCATGTATGCTTGCTACTACTCATGTTCTTTTAGGATTGTCTAGTCACGTCTTAGCTTTTTCAACTTGGAGGTTCACTTCATACCAGTTATCAAATGGCTGTGCCTTCTCAGTCAGTGTCTTCCTGGAGTATAACCTCTCACTAGGAGATTTCACTTAATTCACCAAGGCTTTTTATAGAGGGAGAGAATACTGGTACCCTTCAGCTTTCTTATTTTGACTTTGGAGAGTAAAAGAAGGCTTGTAGGCAAACATGAAGCAATTCAGAAGCATCCTGTTTGGCTTAGACAAGCCGGAGTTTATAGGGCACTCTGCATACGCTTGTGAAAGGGAGTCTGCTATTTTGAGGATTAAGACTATAATATAGAAGCTGTAACTCTGCTCACTTCCTCAATGTCAGGAAGTGGCATGTACGGATCTCACTTCATCACTGAAGCTATAATTTTGGGTCAAGTGCATGGGTAGCCGTATTATCTGGCTTTTTTTTTTTTTTTTTTTTGGTAATACAATTAATACAGTGACCTGGAATATCAGCTTAGAGTTCAAAAAGGCAACACTAGTATGCATGATAAATAATCCATCATCCTTCTTATCGGTGAAAGTGCTTATTAAACAACCACATTTTGGTGAACATATAAATGCAGATGAGAAAACAACGAAGGTAAGTTGAAGCCTTTTTGTGCAGCACTGACATTTGTTCTATTATTAGCCCGTTTCTGGAATATGGGCTTCATTGTGCAGCCATTAAGGAATTCATCAAAATTTCATATCGGCCATGTGGGTCTCCCCTGTCTGTGGCTGCCATCTGGCTCTGCTTCAGGCTGGGGTGATAATTATTTCATGGGGCATTCGCACCCCTCCCTCCTACCGTCACTGAATCTGTTCTCCTTTTCCTCCAGCTTTTCCATCTTTCACTCCATGCTCTGTTCCAGGATGTAGGATAATCATCATCATTCTCTGTTGTGGAGGAAAATATTAGTTAATGCTGGGTTTCGGCCTTCCCCTGTCCCGTGAAGGCATTTGTTAGATCTTTCATTTCCTGCCAGAGGCTGGTAGTGTTTCTCCCCAGCGTGGGTGCCATCTGTCTGCTCTGGGACGCTGGTTTCTGTGTGTGTCCGAGGAGCATGGGTGGCCTGGCTGAGAGGCAGTGGGGCTGGTTTGCTTTCTCGCTCCCTCCTCCTCTTCGTGGCTGCCTTCTGTGGGTGTTGGGCAGCTCCCCCATCTTGCTCTCTCATGGTACCTAAAGTCAACATCTTTTTCCTGATTTGTGCTCTTTAGTCACTGAACCTGAGTTAAAACTTCTCCGTGTGTCTTGAGCAGTGGTCTCTCTTCTTTTAATCATTTTGCTTTTAGAAGATCTTAAAATTGAAAAAAATAATTACAAATACTTATTGTCATGCCTGTTATGCAGTGGGAGAATACAGAAAAAGATACGTAAAACCTTTATGGAGTTTCCTGACCTCAATAAAATTTCAATCTAGGATGGAAGAGATGAGCAAATGATGAGGACATAAGGCAGAATGGTGTGTGATTACTGACTTAGGGACTTAGAAAATCAGTGTCACAGAAGTTATGGAGGAGAAAGACTCCCTTTGGGACAGTCCTGTTTGGGGTGGACAGGGAAGAGATGTAATTGGAGTTGTTAGGATGGAGAAATGAAGGCACTGGGTTCTCTTGTCTATGTAAAAGCAAGGATTCAGCTGTGAGAATGAAGGGGCAAAAGGCCCTGGAAGGTGGGTAGGAAGGCTCACTCTGAAGGCAGAATGGACCCGCAGAGGGTTTTTAGCAGTGTTTTTGTGAAGAAGACTGGTTTGATTTTTTCTTTTGAGACTGAGTCTTGCTCTGTTGCCAGGCACCAGGCTTGAGTGCAGTGGTGTGATCTCGGCTCACTGCAACCTTCACCTCCCCAGTTCAAGCGATTCTCCTGCCTCAGTCCTCTGAGTAGCTAGGACTACAGGCACATGCCACCATGCCCAGCTAATTTTTTTTTTTTGTATTTTAGTAGAGACAGGGTTTCACTACGTTGGCTAGGATGGTCTTGGTCTCCTGACCTCATAGTCTGCCGCCTTGGCCTCCCAAAGTGCTGGAATTATTATATGTGTGAGTCACCGTGCCTGGTGACTGTTTGGATTTTTAAGGAATCTTACAGGCAGGCATTGAAGGGTTAGGGTAGTGGAGGAGGAGATTGAGGCAGAACAATTCATAGGAGAATGTTGAGTGTCATATCTGCCAGAGAAGCCTAGAACCAGGCTGAAGAGAATGACATGGATTTGGAGGGACAGAGAAAGTTCATTCTGTTGCTGAGTCTGGGAATTTGGGAGAATGTTGGTATCATGGGCTCAGTAGAAAGGTGAGATGTGGTAGCTCAGTCTTGGGTGAGAGGGGAGGCCTATTTACATGCTGGGGATGAGTTAAGATAGGGGCACACCAGGGGAAACGCTCTTCTGCGAGCAGGAAATGTGAGTGGGGAGAGTCTGAGGACTATGCTGAGGACTAGTGCTTGGAGTTTGTACTTGAATGAACAAAGTTTATGACTTAGAGGAAGAGCGCCTAGCAGGTGAACTCAGGGGGAACTGGAAGGAAGGAGTGGCTGGCAGGTCAACCTGCACAGTTTCGAGGGTGAAGCCATCACCCTCCAGGAGCCTCTGGATTAACCTGTGCCCTCCTGCCTCCCACACGCTCCGACACACCCCGTGGCTCCCCGTGTGAATCTTTCTCAGTTTTGCCTCAACATTCAGGCAAGGATCTTCAGTCTGTGATGTTCAGTTGTCCACCCGTATTAACTCCCTTCTCAGCTGTAGTTGCAGGTGAGAAGGCAGAATCCATGTGTAACCTAAACTCACAAGCCCCAGAGAACCCAGCTTCATGAGCGTTTTCGTCGTGCCCTCTTGGAGAAGAGAAAGCCTCGAGGGTGTAGAGGGAATCACTGAATCCAGGTGATTTACATGTTTGGCTTCTGAACATTTTCTATGTCAGAAATTTCCTCTAAAATTGCATATCATTCCATCCTGGAGTTTTTTAACCCTAGAAAGTTGTTTCATGTTGTAGGCTGCAAATCTGTAACCAACCAGATTGTATACTTTAATGTGCAAATTTGGCCTTGAAAAGTCCCAATCTATTTTAATGCTCCAAAACCAGTTTTGGAGAGGGACATCAGAAGCTCTTGTATATTTAATAAAGCTGACAGACTAGTGGTTTCATATAAAAATCTTCTTCATTTTCACCAACTATTACTTGATGATGTGTTTTAAAGTTTGAAATGAGCTGTTTTTGTTGTATGTTTTATGTACCTAGATCTAGCTGTTAAAAATAGGGGAGAACAGTGGTCCCAAGGCTGTTTAGACCTCTGCAGTACTCAGAATGTGCCAGCAGGTGGTAGCAGAGAACAGAAACTGATTTCATGCCTGGCTTCCTTAGATTTCAGATTAAGAACAAAAGCAGCCTGGCATGGTGACTCAGCCTGTAATCCCAGCACTTTGAGAGGCCGAGGTGCGCAGATCATGGGTCAATATGGCGAAATCCTGTCTCTACTAAAAATACAAAAATTAGCTGGGCATGGTGGCCCGCACCTGTAGTCTTGGCTACTCAGGAGACTGAGGCAGGAGAATCACTTGAACCTGGGAGGTGGAGGTTGCAGTGAGCCAAGATTGCACCACTGCACTCCAGACTGGGCAACAGAGCCAGACTTTGTCTCAAAAAAAAAAAAAAAAAAAAGAACTGAAGCATTTAAAGCTATAAGACGAGGTGATAATTTAGTAAAAATTATTTCATATAAGGAAATCAAATCTCATAAGAACCTTAGATACCTGTTCAAAATCGAACACCTGTTTATAGAGTGGGGACTCAGTAGCAGGACTCTCAAGTTCTTTCCACTAAAACTTTTTCAGAGATCATTCTAAGTAAAACCCAGTAGGGGCCTTCTGGGAGGGGCAGACTTCCAGGTGTCAATCCAGGCCATTTGAATCAGGATTTCTGAGAGGAAGGTCTGGGACCATTATTTGCTTACTGTTTTTACAAGCTCACTTTTAGTCGTCCTTCTACACACTAAACCCTGAGTTGACAGCTGAGCCCTGTCCACAGGGCGGGTATTATGCTGGGTCTTGAGGATACAAACGGTATTCCCACGCTGGTGTGTCTGCAGGGGCCAGACAGGCAGACTCTGGGTGGACTGAGCCGAGGGGAGGTGTGGGGACTGCCACTCTCCTGGGAGTGTGTTTTCTTGGGAGCAGCCAGTTGTGGCTATGAGGTAATGCACACCCAACATTGCCAGAATGTTTCTTTTTTACAGGAAGCTGGTGATCCACATTTTTGATCTAACCCAACTTTGACATACTGTATGGGCCAAGCAAAACATATCTACAGGTTGGAATTAGCCGGTGGGCTGTGATACCTTCTTTAGGAGCTTCGGTCAGTAAGGGAGCCATGAATGCAAATAGACATTCAGATTGGCATGAGGAGATGGTGGAGGCAGAGGGAGCCAGCCACATGCTTGAAGGAGGTCAGGTGACTTCCTGAAGGCACGTTTTCAAGGCTACCAAAGTTTTTTTTGAAAAACAAACTCATGTATGGGCAGTGTATTAGCTCATTCTCATGCTGCTAATAAATACACATCTGAGACTGGGTAGTTTATAAAGGAAAGAGGTTTAATGGACTCACAGTTCCACATGGCTGGGGAGGCCTCACAATGAAGGCTGAAGATGAAGGAAGAACAAAGAGATGTCTTACATGGCGGCAGGCAAGAGTGAAAGAGAACTAAGTGAAGGGGGTTTCCCCTTATAAAATCATCAGATCTTGTGAGACTTATTCACTATCACAAGAACAGTATGGGGGAAACTACCCCCATGATTCAGTTATATCCCACAGGTCCCTCCCACAACACATGGGAATCATGGGAGCTACAATTCAAGATGAGATTTGGGTGGGGACACAGCCAAACCAAATCAGGCAGCGTCTTCCTTCTCTTTGTTATTTTGAAAGGGAACATGTATATTGGTCTTTTATATGTGTCAACATACCAGGAAGTATCTTAAAATATTATTCTTTGTGCTTCAACTTTTGTAAGCTTTAATCAAATGATTCCAATAAGTGGAAATAAAATTACTACTTGGTCAGGGGAAACTAATAATTAGATGCATTGTACAGCTGTTAGCATATCTACTTTTGAGATAAATAAGCTGGAAAGTTTATTGAGATCTATTAAGGCCCTAGAAAGAATCTAGGAGAAACTGTTTCTGCAAGTTGTTTGAGGAAAACTGATTTCTCCACAATTCTGTCGTTGAGAATGTAATTAATTCTCAATAGGGAGTTGGCGAATTCTATAAGCCCATTTATTGTGGCCCTCTTTGTTATACCTTATGTGTGTTTTCAGCTTTGAGACCATACAATTAAAGTGAATTATGGAAAAAGACAATAAATGTACTTGAGAAAACCTCGTCCTGTGGAATTGTTTAGATGTAATGCAAAGATGACATACTTAAAAACAAGACAGATGTAAATGTATGAAAGGAGGAAATATCGGAATTTTATATTAAAATATTTATGGGTATAAGGTAGCAAGGGCTAGAAATTCCACTTTGCAAATTAAGACCTATTCCTGTGAAAAAATATCATATAAATACATATGTATGTAATACATACTATATTGTACAGTTGTATATTTTTAAGAGATAGGGTCTAGCTGTGTTGGTCAGGCTTGAGTGCAATGGCAGGATCATAGCTCACTGCAGCCTTGAATTCCTGGGTTCAAGGAATCCTGCTGAGTAGTTGGGACTACAGACATGTGCCTCCTCACCTGGTGAATTTTTTAATTTTTTGTAGAGGTGGCCTCTCACTGTGTTGCTCAGGCTGGTCTGGAACTGCTGGCTGCAAGTGACCCTTCCACTTGGCCTCCCAAAGTGCTGGAATTACAGATGTGAGCCACTTCATCTGACCATAATATATTTAAGTGTTTTTTTTTTTTTTTTTTTTTTTTTTACAGGGAGGAGCAGGCATTTAGAGTACAGGAATCATTTAAATAGCTTAACTTTTGTTGAACTTCTTTTGTGTATGGGGCATGAGATGGTGTGAAAGGTCTTTGTAACTATCTTTCAAAAAGTTTACTGAGTTTGAACAAAATGCACAAATGTCTAAGTGTACAGTTCAATGAATTTTTTAAAAAACATATATTGGGGTATAATGTACATATTATACAGTTCATTCTTTTAAAGTATATAATTCAGTGGTTTTTCATATATTCACAGAATTGCCCAGCCATCACCACTATCTAATTTCAAAACAGTTTCACCACCCCAAAAGAAACCATGGAACCATTAGCAGTCATTCTCTGTTCTGTCTTTCCCCAGCCCCTGACAACCATTAATCTGCTTTTTGTTTCCAGGATGTCCTTATTCTGGGCATTTCACATAAATGGAATAATATCATATTTGGCCTTTCTTTAACTTAAGCCTAACATTTTCAAGGTCTACTTATGTCATAGCGTGTATTGGTACAGCAGTCTTCCATTACCAGGAAGTATGTTTCCTGATACATGGAGTGTGTTCTGAGACCCCCTCCCCACCCCAGTAGGTGCCTGAGGAAAGTTCAAAGCTTGACTGCTATCGATTGGAACACAGTTCTGTTCCTGTCTTCCACCCGCAATTTTAATGTCTTTTCCGTCTTAACTCTGCACCTGTCATGCACTGTGGCCATAAGTTTTGCATTTTGAGGTGTGACAACCAAAACTAGCATGAATTTCTTTCTCTTTCTTCACAAATTCCAAGATAGATTTCATTTATTTATTTATTTTTTACTGTAGATCTTAGCAACCTCAGCATAGGATTATTTTCCTTATTAAGTCAAGAACTTTCACCTTTTCACTTAAAGGGAGTACTTGATAGCTTCCCTTTGGCATTTTGGAATTGGCAGCATCGCTGTCTTGTGCTTTGGCCCCCTTATTATGTCAAACATGGGTGACGTGCACCCAAGCACCACAGTCAACAGTTGATCTGCAAACCAAGAAGGCTGCTAAGTGACTCATGGGCGGGGAGCACTTACAGTGTGACTGTGCTGGACAAAGGGGCAGTTCACAGAGGGGACACAGCAGAATGGCTTGAGATTTCATCACACTATGCAAAAACAATGCACAATTTAAAACTGACCAACTGTTTATTTCTGAAATTTTCCATTTAATATTTCTGGTCTGTGGTTGACTGTGGATAACTGAAACTACAGAAAGTGGAGCCATGGAGGCGGGCCACTGTATTTCATTCCAATCATTGCTGAATAATATTCCATTGCGTAGTTATACCACGTTCTATGTATTCATTCATCAGTTCATGGACATTTGGGTAGTTTCCACATTTTGGCTAAATGAGCAATGCTGTCATTAACATTCATATACTAGTTTTTGTGTGGAAGTATGCTTTCATCTCATGTGGTTATGCACTGGGAATAGATTGTATGACCTTTTTGCTTCTGGAAGGTTGACAGATGGATGCCAGCAGGACCACGTTGTTGTTGGCTTGCAGTGGGAATCCATCAAGAATCGTTGAAGGAATTCCTGTGTAACCGGGCCTCTCAACCCCATTACTTAATACCAAACTTAAACTGGATGGTAAAGTATATCATAGGTAGCAAGGGCGTAACTGTCAGTTTGAAGTTTATATGAAATAAGTAGTGACTCTTACCTGTGATAGAGATATACCATTTCCCAAAATGAATGTGTTCCCACAGCGATGCCTCTCCTAGTAATTCACAGGGAGGTTAAGTAGGTAATTGTTGAGACTTGCTAATGTGTGTGTGAAACGTTTCTGCAAAAAATGACGCCATCTTTTTGCTCTTGAGAACCCATGATTATATTAAGCATTTGAACTGTACTTAAAATATCCTGATAATGATTGTTCGCATCTACTTGTGCCTTGGGTGGCAGTTATTTAAAAACTCCTTAATCTAGAGAAAAAATAATTTAAGACAAGACTTTTTTTTCCCTTGGGATATTTTCCTTATTGTCTGCAACAACATAAATTGGAGTATAAACCTATATTTACAGGCAAAATACAATTCACTCGTTAGAAGTGGTTTTTGTGATTGTTAATATAATGAAGGATAGGCTGTAAAACTAGCACATTTTTTTGTATATGATGTTTTTGCTGAACTTAACTGGCCTCTAATAGGACTCAGGTTGTCTTGGATTTTGATGGATTGATGAAACCTCGCACATACGTTGTCAGTCCTGGAACCAGTCTTCCTTCCTTTCTGCCCTGTTTTATTTAGTTTTTTCTTCCAGTTGTATTTCATTTTTGGCTTGATAATAATTGAGGTTTAATAAAAATAATTTGAGACTGTAAGCTAAAAGTTGTTTATGGTATAGGGAAGAGGACTTCTCCTGGACTAGAAATGTTTAAACTTATTCTTTTTTTTTTTTTCCCCTCAAAATGTGAGTGTGTCTGACGCTTGGCTTAATGATGATTGAGTGAGAATTTTGAGTGTTTATAAAGGCAGCTGGCGTTTAATTATCTGGGCACTCAACCCAGAGCTTTGCATCTTGCTGGCTGTTTCCCACTTCTTCCTCTTGGCTGTGTGAAGTCTTGTTGGAGGCGTAGCTGACACTAGCCACGCTGAGATGAAAGTTGGGGAAGGGGGCACAGGGGCAGGTGAAATGTTTAGAATTTTGACCACTATGAGACTTTTGAGTTCCATCTAGAATTCAGTGATCTGTGCAGTTCTAATCAGAACCATTACCATTGTCTTGGAAGACTGCAGGTTGGGTTTGGTTTTGCTATCAAATGATATTAGTATTGGCAAAGATAGTCCTAGTATATTCCAGAATATTATGTAGTACAATGCCAAATCTTAATAGAGATGAGTGACTTGAGAATTATGTCCCTTAAAGGAATGGTATTTGCTGAATATACAGTATAAGTTAACCAAGAACATGCTGTATTTCAGTGGGTTAACCACATATGCCATTTCGACTACAATTTAAAAACAGGGTTAGACTTTTAAAAAGAAATTTCCAAAAATTGCTTCATTTTACTTTTTATATTCCTAGTGCTATGTACCATGTCAGGTATATATATAGCAGGTTGTCATTAAATTATTTTTGAATGAATAAGTGAATTTTTTTCTTAGTTAAAATTAAGACAGATTATTTAAATGGACTCTAACGTATTCTTTAGCCTGGAAAAACTTCCATGTAGCAAATTAATAGTGATGACAAGCTTTCAACTTTGAAGGTTTCATCCAACCATATACCCTTTCAAAAGTGTCACTAGAGGGATACGTTTCCATGTACTCTTGTATGTTTTTATTCTTGAGTTATTGACAAAACTAGGATACTCCTGTGCAGTAGAAGGCTACCTTAATAAAGTGATGTCGGGAACTGAGGAAGGGTCTTCCTCCAAAAGACAGCCAACTCCCTCATCCCCCCAACACACACCTGCAATTTAATCATCTGTTTATTTGGTTTTTGTTTTTTTATTTCTATAAATAAGTAAATAGCAACTATTTATAGGAAGAATAATTTGATTTAAAAGTGATGAGGATGTGTAAGCTGTATTTCAGCCAGTGAGAAGTTGGGTAAGAGACTCCTGCTTTCGGGAGCATGCAGTGTAGACTGGAATGCCTGGGGAATAGGAGGTAGGTTGCTAATTAAATAGTTTAGAGTTCCCTGAGTGCTTTCACAGACACTCTCATTTGATGCTCAATGCCCTGTTGTGTAGGGAACTACCTACTGACCTAGGTCAACTCCAGTAACCTTACTGTAGCTCAGTTTTCTTATGTGTAAGCCAGGGCTAAGAGTTGCTACCACATAGGATTGCTACGAGGATTCAGGCCCAAAGCAGACAGTGTGAGTGAATGCTGGCCGTCATAGCCCTCGTGCCTGTTTTATAGCTGAGGCCTTAAGAAATTAGGAGACAGTTTTCATTACCCAAGGAGTCAGGTACTCCCATCTCAGCTTCTCTGACTTCAGGGTGTCTCTCTCTCTCTCTCTCTCTCTCTCTCTCTCTCTCTCTCTCTCTCTCTGTGTGTGTGTGTGTGTGTGTGTGTGTGTGTGTGTGTGTGTGTGTACGTACTGTGAGGACAGTTTTAAAAGGGTGAAACCCATCCTTTTGTGAAGAACTAGCTTCTCTGACATCATGAATAACCTTTTCAATAATGCTATTCTGAGACAGGAGAGCGGTAGGAGCTATTTATTCCATTTAAATTACGTTCCGTTTTTACCTAACGTGTTTATGGTAAGCCATCATCCTTGCATTTGTAAGTTTTGGGGATGCCTAACCAATGCGATCTGTCAAAGCTGTTGCGTCATAAATAATGGTGTAGACATCTCATGGAATTTATTATAAAATTTTGACCTATTTTGTGGAATCCTGGGGCTCATGTAATGGTTGCTTCAAAAATGAAGTTTAAAGAAAGGAATAGAGAGGGATATTTTTAATTGATCAACAGCTTTAGGGAAGGCATCCAGCTCCTCGATATATACCAGCCTGGGGCTTCTCCCTGTGGAAACAATACCTTGTACTATCTCATTATAAGGTCATGATATGTGAACACTCAGTTTTCTCTTTGAATGAAAAATTCGCAAACGTGGCTCTTGGGAATTGTTTCATGATGTGGTTCATCTGTACCACAGTGGTTTCTCATGTCAATATTTGTTGGGATGTTTTTGTTTCTCATTACTAATGTTGAAATGATTGGTGTGATGATGGTTTGTATCTTCAGTATCATGACCTAGTAGCTGATCTGTTGCTTAGTAAGTAACTTAATTTGGAATCCACTGTGAGCCCAGTTGAAGCTCAGAGTCTAGTTTTTGTCAGCGAACACCGCTCCCAAGCTTTGAATACAAGCTCAAACACTGTTTTTTGCACAGTGGTTTGCACACAGATATGGTGGAGAGTGCTTTGGGGATCCTAGGCGCCTTTTAAATGGCTGTTTACAAGGAATTGAAAAAGTTAAACGAGAGGAGTGCCTGCTGACTCACATTAGTGGGCGTTTTGCTGATAACCAGTCTGGTACGAAGTGGTCTTCAAGAAGCTCCTGGAATGTTTGGGATTTAAGTCATGTGGATTATGTGGTCAGAACTGGAACTGAGCGACAGAGCTTTGGGGAAACTTGTTGCTTACATTGGCGGGAAATCTTATCCAGCAAGAGGATTAAAATAAAACCATAAACAAAACAGTAAAGGGTGTGAAGATAATTCCCATTTGTTTATGAAATGAATATACCTCATAGCAAAAGAAATGATGTTTTTTGAAATTTATGCAGTTGACACTTACTGCCTTTCTGTTTATTAGATATTTTCTTCCACAAGACCTGCTTTTTAAAAACTTCCTATCAAGGGCTTCTTCGGAGGCCACAGGTGTTAAGACAGGTTTGGCAGAGGTGTTTATGTGGAACACGCCCTGGGCAGGCTGCCCCGCCCTTCATATACTCAGGTAGGTTAATTACAACCTCAGAGGAAGCCCCGAGAGCCTCACACTTGCCCCTGTTGCTTCCCAGCTTCTTTGCCACAGGAGGCTGGAAGAAGCGCGAGCCTACACTTGGCGTGTAACCTTTTTCTCCCAGAGGAGTCAAAACACCTTCACACGTCACTTGTGTACTACGAAGTAGATAGGGCAAATATTAATTTCCCTTTTAAAATTAAGGGACTGAGTGGTGATTTAGAAGTGTGTCATGTGAGATGGGTCCAGGATTAAACCTCGGGTATTCTCTCCTAATGTGTATCTCCTCAGATTATTTTAGGTGGGGATGATTTTATTTAACTGCATTAGGAAAATATGGAAGGGGACAAACAAGAAAGAAAAAAAAAAACTGTATAGAAGGCAGGGTGTGGCTGTTTGACTACGTACTCATCACTCCTGTTTGTGTTGACTTTTGATAAGTGGGAAACACGTGGTCTCTATTTATTTCATTTCTATGAATCACAACAGCATTACATGAAATGTGTCACACCTTAAATAACTCACTAATGAGTAAGGTTCAAAATTATAGAAAAACTGAATGAGTAATTGTTAGATGAGAACTACTAAACAGTTCTTTTAAAATATTGTAATTTCCTTCCGAATACTGAATTCTTAACGTCAGAATGAATTCACATTTAAAGTATGAGTTATTCTTATTTTTAAACAAATTATTTTCACTGTGTCTTAAGATTGCTTGTAGATTTATAACTTTTGCAGTGTTTTCAGGACACAGAAAATAATTTGGTAACTCAGTTTCTTCCCTTAAAGAATGTTGCATCTGGCAAAACAGACATTTGTTTGCTAAGATGCAGCTTCTTTCAGTCTACAGATGGATAGTAACAGATAATAATAACAGCTAATATTTGTGAATGCTTCTCTTGGGTCAGGCAAGTGCAAAGTGTGTCGTGCATACCATCTCACTTAATTCTGTCCGTAACTCTGTGAAATAGGTACATTTAATCTGTATTTCACACATGGGGAAACTAAGATGTTACACAGCTTGTTCAGAATTGCAGGTAGACAGTGGCAGAGCAGGGCTTTAAACACAAGCATTCTAGTTGCACAGCCGCGACTTGGCCTCAGCAGGCCACCACTGACATCATGTTGTGACCTTAAGGTAAGTAGCTGAGGCAGCCTCTGCAGACCTAGCATTCCTGCTATGAAATTGTGCTTTCTTTTCTGGTTTTGAACTCATAAGCTTTTTTTTTTTTTTTGGTTAGGTTTGTTTTAGGAAGAGTCTTAGGTGAATTTACAATGGCATGGGATAGGAGTTGCTAATTAAAAACTTAATCAGATTTTTCGAGCTACTGAGGTTGGAGTAGCTAGTATGTGCAGTATGAATGCTTTCTAATGTTCATGAAAATGTCCACAAAACTGTTAAAACTTTTAAAGGAATTTCTCTTATATTGAAGTTTAGAGTATCATATTTTTATTCCCGGCCGGGCGCGGTGGCTCAAGCCTGTAATCCCAGCACTTTGGGAGGCCGAGGCGGGTGGATCACGAGGTCGAGAGATCGAGACCATCCTGGTCAATATGGTGAAACCCCGTCTCTACTAAAAATACAAAAAATTAGCTGGGCATGGTGGCACGTGCCTGTAATCCCAGCTACTCAGGAGGCTGAGGCAGGAGAATTGCCTGAACCCAGGAG
>NW_016107344.1:11090247-11101192 GCF_001604975.1 Cebus imitator
GTATCCCTACACAGACACAGTCACGATGTGTTAACACATCTTTTTTATCCAGGGAAGTTGGAAAAAAAGATTAATTGAACATTTTTATTTACTGATCTACCTTCTATATCCTTAACAGAGGAGGATTATTTTTCAAGGCATATTATATGGTAAAATACCCTAATTTAAAAATATTTAAATAGATTGAGGATAATTTAATTTTTTAGCCTGAAAATGCTTTAGGGTCTAATGTAATTGAGTTACTCTTTTACCGAGTGAGTACTTACAAAATGCTGTCGGTTTTGGTGCCTGTTTCATGTGGGTGGTTGTGTAACTTTCTAGAAAGTTAAACATTCTGAGCCTTGAATTTCGTACTGGTGAAATGGAGATAATAAGAATTATTAAATTTAAGGGTTGTGTAGATTGCATAGATAATGAGAAAAATTACCTAGCACAAAAACTGGTGTCTGCCTCTTCTATTATTTGTTCTTTTAGGTACAGAAGATGTAGGAAATTGACCTAAATCCGATTGGTTTTGACTTCTTCTGAATGTTGTTCTTTTACATTAATAAATTTATATCTCTGTTACACACAAACACCCGTACTCTTTAAAGAATATAGATAAGCAAAAGATAATGTTAAAAATAGGTGCCATTCTACAACTTAGAAATAATTACTGTTAGTATATTTATTCCATGTTTACTTATGATATATTCTTATAGAGTTACAGAAATTGGGATTATGCTCCATGTATTGGCTCATAAATTGCTTTTTAAATAATAAGTATTCTTTGCAATTAATAAATCCACTTTTATGACATGAATTTAAATTTCATGTAGTTTTCTGTTTTATGACTATATCATAATCAATTTCTTATTGCTGGGCACTCAGGGTATTTGTAATTGTTGCTGTTTATTCTGCAGAATGCTGTGAAACAGTTCTGTTTTGTATGCTTGTCCTGTTGTCCTGTTATAAATTCCTAGATTGTGCACCTAGGAGAATATGCATATTTAAGACTTGTGTTGCATATCACAAATTACCTTCTAGAATTGTGATAGCATTTTATATTCAGTGGTGTACAGAGCATGCCAGAATGCCATGTCCTCAAAATATAAGCTATTATTTAAAACTTTGTTTAGTTTTTATACCGTCTTTAAAAAAATACGGTATAAATGGAATCTGGTCTTTTATCATCATTATTTAGATTTTGGAAAGTACCTAAGTATAAGAGTACATCAATATTTGGATATATGAGGGGGTCTGAAGTCTAATACACATGATCTTACCTTTCTATTGTCTTTTTGGGTGAGATGAACCTTGATGGATAGTTAGGTTTTCCAAATAGCTTTGAATATTCCATTTTTCCCCACTTTATTAAAAGATATTCTAAATATAGGCAACTCAGCCATGCCTATATGATGCAGAGGTGTGTTTCTGAGGATGAACTATTGGAGTACTGTCAGAGTGGTAACTTCAGGGTCCATGCACTTAATGAGGTTTGGCATGTACTGTTTAACCACTACTGTCAGGAACTTGATGCACGTTTCAGCCACTGCAAACTAGTAAGAGGGGATATTTTCCCTGCTTCAGATGAGCAGACTGGGGTGCTGAGAGGTTATGTAACTTGCTTAAGATAACACGGTTGTTAGGTAGTGAACTTGGAATTTGAACTGACTTTTGTCAGAATTCAGTTCTTTTTTGTTTGTTTGATTTTTGAGACGGAGTCTTGCTCTTGTTGCCTAGGCTGGAGTGCAGTGGTACAATCTCGGCCCACCGAAACCTCCACCTCCTGGGTTCAAGTGATTCTCCTGCTTCAGCCTCCTGAGTAGCTGGGATTACAGGCCTGTGCCACCTCTCCTGGCTAATTTTGTATTTTTAGTAGAGATGGGGTTTCTCCATGTTGGTCAGGCTGGTCTGGAACTCCCAACCTCAGGTGATCCGCCCACCTCGGCCTCCCAAAGCGCTGGGTTTACAGGCGTGAGCCACCATGCCCGGCCTCAGTTCTTTTTCTTTCCATTTTGCTGCTTGCTACACACTGCCCCCTTCCTTGGCCCACCCACTGCTGTTGACTGTCATTCTTCACTGCTATCCGGCCTCTGTAGGACACAGCATTTCTTTCTTCTAGTCACTGCTTCTGATCTATGTTGATTTGGGAATGTAACTTTTAGTAAGTGTCAGTGGCTCTGAGGAGCTTTGCTATGACTAGAGAGAATGGACTTTAACATCTGCGTTGGATATTTCTGGGTCTTTTTCATGCTTTTGGCTTTGCATAGGAGTTTTCAGATGAATCACATGTTACAATGTTTTCTGTAGTTGAGACCTGCACTCCCCTTGAGTTTGTTTTGGAATAATTTGGGGCAAATTCAAAAGAGTTTGTGTTGCACAGGTTGTTTGGGATAATCCAGGGTCCTCTCAGAGTTATTTTCAGAAGAATATGCCATTCTCTTTGGGTATGTTTTACTGTGCTTTAAACATTATGTTTTATATATGAGGCTGTGGACTCCCTGAGGGAAGAGCTGCCTGCCTTTAAAAAAAAGTGCTTTTGGTAAATTCCTACCCAGTATTCAGGTAGTGGCTGTAACAGACACCCAGGCTTTGTTTAAGTAAAGCTGCAGTGCAGCCCTTCTGTAGTTTAATGCCAAGTATAGGAAGAATCTAATTCTCCTGAGTTTCAGCATGTTACCTCCTGGCCCAGGCTCCTGTCCAGATGTGTAGACCAGCTTGTGAGAAACACAGCCATTATTTTGTCAGTTAACAGCTATCATGCCTAGCTGCAGCAGTGTTGCAGAATGAGAACACTCAGGGATTCTAGGTGGACTGTGAAGCTGGCAGCAGTGAGGACAGCTTGCGGGGGTGGTGGTGACAGTCCCTTCATTGAGCCCTGGAGCCCACTTGGGATTTAAGATTAAGATTAGGGACTTCCCAGTTCAGGATTCCAGAAATGTATTTCTTTCTGAAGTGGCAGGTGAAGCAAGGACTACTCCTGCTCTTAGGTGGCAGCTACATCTCCAGGACAGCTGCTGTCACTGCTGTTGGTCCCTGTCCTCCCCCCGAGCCGGGACTCGGGGGTTGTTCTTGGAGCAGTTTTTTCCCACTATGACTTCATTTTCTCTGCTACTGTTTCCGCTGTGGAATCCCCTTTTCTACCCCAACCACCTTCCCCTTTAGAGAGAGAATCTAGATATTTTTCTAAAGGTTTCACCAGCATTATTTGTGGTGGTAACTGCAGTGCCTCTTCCTATGTAATTTCTTTTTTTTTCTTTTAGAGGGCAGGAAACTTTTAATGATTTGAAAAAAGACCTGAATGACAATGGATTGTTATGTGGGACTTCAGCCAGACACTGAGAGTAGAAGGAGCCAGCAGGCAACGTAATGCCACACTTCCTGTGTGTGGCACCTCGGGTGTCGGAGAGACCTGGGTCCGGGATCTGGCTCCAGTGCTGCCAGCCACACGGAGATGAAAGGTTTGAGAAGGAGAGAAACATAAGAGGCAGTTTTCACACCTGTTAGAGTGAGATGACAACAATGTCTCTCCTATAGGCTTGTTATGAGGATGAAAATGAGGAGCCTAGACCACTGTTTAAGTGAGGGGTCATGAAACAGAGTCCAGACCAACATTCACACTTTAGTTTGCCCGTGAATCACCTAGTGATCTGGCTAGAAAGCAGATCCTGACTCAGTAGGTCTGGGGTGGGCCCTTAGACTTTGTACTTCTCTTCTTTTCTTTTCTCCTCCCTCCTTTCCTCCCTTCCTCCCTTCCTTCCTTCCTTCTTTCCTCTTTCTTTCCTTTTCTTCCTTCCTTCCTTCCTTCCTTCTTTCTTTCTTTCTTTCTTTCTTTCTTTCTTTCTTTCTTTCTTTCCTCTCTTTCTTTCTTTCTCTCTCTCTTTCGTTCTTTTCTTTCCTTTTCCTTTCTTTTTTTCTTTTCTTTTTCTTTCTGTCTTCTTTCTTTCTTTCTTTCTTTCTTTCTTTCTTTCTTTCTTTCTTTCTTTCTTTCTTTCTCTTTCTTTCTCTCTCTCTGTCTTCCTTCCTTCCTTCCTTCCTTCCTTCCTTCCTTCCTTCCTTCCTTCCTTCCTTCCTTTCTTTTTCTCTTTCTTTCTTTCACTTCAGATGCATAGTATATCTGGCATTTCTCTCCATGTTATCCCTCCCCACTCCCCACACTCTCTCCCCTACCCCCTCCAGCTGCCCCCGGTGTGTGATGCTCCTCTCCCTGAGTCCACGTGTTCTCACTGTTCAACACCCGAAGTCTTACTCTGTTGCCCTGGCTGGAGTGCAGTGGTGTGATCTTGGCTCACTGCAACCCCACTTCCCGGGTTCAAGCAATTCTCCTGCCTCAGCCTCCTGAGGAGCTGGGATTACAGGCGTGTGCCACCACACTCAGCTAGTTTTTATATTTTTAGTAGAAACAGGGTTTTACCACATTGGCCAGGTTGGTCTCAAACTCCTGACCTCAAGTGATCCATTTGCTTCAGCCTCCCAAAATGCTGGGATTACAGGTGTGAGCGACTGCACCTGGCCAGACTGTGCATTTTTAACCAGCTCCCTGGTGGCATAGATGAGGCTGACATGGGGCCCTCCATTGGAGCCATGGGGTCTAAGATACTTCACCTCACACCTGATAGACAGGTAGTGTACACACAGTAGATAGAGCTGCTATAAATACTGCTGTTACCTCTATGTTAAGATCAATGGAAATCTAGTCCTCAGATTTTTCATTCCTCTTTGGGCTCCTCTTAATGGGTGAAGCACAGGTAAGCTACCCTCTTCTACCCGTGGAAATCTTGCTCTGTCAGCCAGGCTGGAGAGCAGTGGCGTGATCTTGGTTCACTGTAACCTCCACCTCCTGGGTTCAAGAGATTCTCCTGCTTCAACTTCTGGAGTAGCTGGGATTACAGACGCATGCCACCATGCCAGGCTAATTTTTGTATTTTTAGTAGATATGGGATTTTACCATGTTAACCAGGCAGGTCTTGAAATCCCAGCCTCAAGAGATCCATCCACCTTGGCCTCCCAAAGCACTGGGATTACAGGCATAAGCTACCATGCCTAGCCTGCTGTTCTGGTGTTCTCAGAAAGGAGAGTCTGGAACATCCTAGTAAGCCATGGCTGGAGAATATAGTATTACCCACTGAACATAGAGATATTAGTGATTCTTGCGATGCAAATTGTGGCTATGTGTTTTTTGAGAGGTTCCTTAAATAGTTTTTTAAAAAAATCAGAAGTCATTTGAAAGGAAAGCATCCCATCTTTGCTCTCTGTGTGAAGATGCAGTTAAAGTGCCCCACAAGGAGGCAAATAATGACTGTGACTGTTGATAAACATCTATAAAGAGAAATGTTAGGGAGGTTTGGGGAAGGGGGAGAGAACACCATTTCTAACCATAACAGAGTCAGTAGTATTAGACTAACCTCCTGGTAAAAACAATAAAAGCTGGAAAACATACACAATAAACTGTTTGAAGGTATTGAAATGCAATGAACATTGGCAGGACCAAACATGAGGCAATCCTCGAGAGGAAGAACCCACTGTGGGGAATCAGCCTCTTTCCTTGATCTTTTTTTTTTTAAATATATATTTTATTGCATTTTAGGTTCTGGGGTACATGTAAAGAACATGCAGAATTGTTGCATAGGTACATATATGGCAATGTGGTTTGCTGCCTCAATCCCTATCACCTATATCTAGCATTTCTTCCCATGTTATCCCTCCCCAACTCCCTACTCCCCACCATCCCTCCTCTAGTCCCTGCCCACAGACCTCAGTGTGTGATCCTCCCCTCCCTGTGTCCATGTGTTCTGATTGTTCATCACTCATCTGTGAGTGAGAACATGCGGTGCTTGATTCTCTGTTCTTGTATCAGTTTGCTGAGAATGATGGTTTCCAGGTTCATCCATGACCCTACAAAGGACACAAACTCATCATTTTTGATGGCTGCATAGTATTCCATGGTGTATATGTGCCACATTTTCCCTGTCCAGTCCATCATCCATGGGCATTTGGGTTGGTTCCAGGTCTTTGCTATTGTAAACAGTGCCGCAGTGAACATATGTGTGCATGTGTCCTTATAATAGAATGATTTATAATCCTTTGGATATATACCCAGTAGGAGGATTGCTGGGTCAAATGGAATTTCTGTTTCTAGGTCCTTGAGGAATCGTCACACTGTCTTCCACAATGGCCGAACTAATTTACACTCCCACCAACTGTGTAAGAGTGTTCCTATTTCTCCACATCCTCTCCAGCATCTGTTGTCTCCAGATTTTTTAATGATTGCCATTCTAACTGGTGTGAGATGGTATCTCAATGTAGTTTAGATTTGCATTTCTCTAATGACCAGTGATGACGTGCATTTTTTCATATGCTTGTTGGCCTCATGTATGTCTTCTTTTGAGAAGTGTCTGTTCATATCCTTTGCCCACTTTTGAATAGGTTTGTTTGTTTGTTTGTTTTCTTGTAAATCTGTTTTTGTTCTTTGTAGATTTTGGATATAAGTCCTTTGTCAGATGGATAGATTGCAAAAAATTGTTTCCCATTCTGTAGGTTGCCGGTTCACACTAATGGTGGTTTCCTTTGCTGTGCAGAAGCTCTGGAGTTTAATTAGATCCCATTTCTCTATTTTGGCTTTTGTTGCCAATGCTTTTGGTGTTTTAGACATGAAGTCCTTGCCTATGTCTATGTCCTGAATGGTTTTGCCTAGGTTTTGCGGTTTTTATGGTGTTAGGTCTTATGTTTAAGTCTCTAATCCATCTGAAGTTAATTTTATTATAAGATGTCACTAAAACTATGTAATTTCTTAAGTTGGGAATTGCCTGTTTATTCACCATTTCACCTCTCTCTCTGTGCCAGGATTTAGTAGTCTTCTCCCTAGGGTGTCTCTGTGCATCTATTAGGGCTATTTCATAAATAAGTTTAAAAAGCGTTGTGCCATCTGTTATTTAGCTTTGTAATGAAACTTGAGGAATATAGAGATGGAATTGAAATTAATGATATGGGTATTCAGTGTAGTTGGTATTTTGAATTTATATCTTAAACTGTTTTTATTCACTCTTAGTAGAATAGATCATCCATAGTTTAAAAAATATATATAAAATATGTTGGAAATTTAGTTGAGCTCTTACCTTTTGTGTATCATCCAATAAAATGATTATATTACCAAAAACCCTCATTGTATTTTTTTCCTGTATATACTTGGCATACTAAAATGGTTAACGTCTCTCTTTGTAACATAAAACAAACAGTACATAGCCCTTTAACGAACAGATTATAGGATCTAACAGTCTAATCCTTCAAGTATAACATTAAATGCATATTAATTAATCTAATGCTGAATTTGACTTGCGTGTTATCCCTGCTTAAGAGAAAATTAACACCCAAATCTATCTTTCAGGCAGTAACAGAGAAGAATTTTGAAACAAAAGATTTTCGAGCCTCTCTAGAAAACGGTGTTCTGCTGTGTGAGTAAGTATTTAAAATATTTAAAAACTACTTCAAAGGCAAAAATGTGTGTATGTGTGGGTGATGAGGGGTTTGGCTCTGCCCAAGGCTACCATAGTCACAGAAATGTGTTCTTGCTCACAAGTGAGATTTGATCCCTGCAAATTGATACCTCACAGTAGGAAACAGTAGGAAGAAGGGGTTATCAGTCTCTGTAGCTACAGATAGCACTGGTAACATATGTATCATTTTTAATTAGTAAACAAGAAAGATTTCATTACATGGTGGGCCAGTAGGGGGTGGGTGGTTGATAAGGAAGTCTTACAACATTTTACCATTGATCTCTTAGTCTGAATAATCTAATGGGTAGAATTGCCTGGTTTAGAACTTAATACACAAAGTCTTTTCTTCATCAATCAATCATGACGATTGGAGTGGTTGATTTTTCTTTTTAGCTTTAAGTGGAGTCATTATCAAAATCAATTTAAGGACCATTCATTCAATTAATGGATACCATTGAGAACCATACCCTAGACTTTGTTTACAAAAAAGTAAAATAGGCTAGTAACCATGAATGATGGTATAAGACCTATGTTGGATCTGTAGTGTGATATTTTGTTCCCCAATGGATGCATTGTACAGTTAGCCAGGTTTGCGACCTTTGGGAAGAAGGGAGAGGCAGGCCTGTGGACCATAACGATGAAATCCTGGAGGAAGGCAGAAGTTGTAGAAGTGAGCAAATAAATTCTAAGAATGTACTTAAGTACTCACCCGCATTTTTGAAAGCACTTAATATGTCAATTTAGACACTTATCACACAGGCATTTATGCTATCTGTCCACATTTAAGCAGTGAGAGTGTATGCACTAGTACTTAGAGATTTTTTTTATCCTTTTGAAGGAGTTGTTTGCAGGAAAGGTCTGGAATCAAAGGGTTAGATTTCTTGCTCCATTACTTTTGGACCTTTGAATAAGTCACTTCACATCTTTGAACAATTGACCAAGTGACTTAACATTTGAGCCTTATTTTCTCATCTGTAAAGTGGAGATCAAGGTACTTGATGTGCCTAATTCACAGGGTTGCTGAGTTCAACAGTATGTGTATATATATTAAGGTTTTTATAAACTATCAGACTTGGTATTAATACAAGTCGTTGCTAGAGGATGGGCATGTAAATAACAGTCTCTATCTTGTCAGTGCTGTTAGCAGGTGTTCAAGCTTCTTTGTCTAAGGGTGATATTATTAATTTGTTCCCCATGAAGTTGCTGGTATTTAACCACTTGTGACTGACAGAAATGTCAGTTTCATGTGGTTTCACCTAATGTATAGCAGGACAGACTCATGAATAAGGGTCAGGAATAAAGTTTAAAGTGTGTTTCTTGTCATCTTCCAGTGTCACATTCATGGGAGTATGAATAGTGTTTACATTTGTTTGACAATGAGTCAAATAGTGTTTAAATTAGTTTAAGTAGACCATGTAGCCCAATTGGTCACTAATGGGAAGTTATTTTCTCTTAATTTGAAAACTGTATGATTGAAATGTATTCTAGTAATGTTTAGAAGATGGAGGGGAAACAGTGCCTATTAGAAAGAGGCATGTGACCTGCAAACTACCTTAGCTATTATTTGATATTTGCAGTAAAGAAAAGCCATCAACCATACACCCCACAAGTCTGAATAAGAATTGGGTAGGTTTTATAGGAAGTTTGCCTATGAAGTACAGGGTTTCTTTTTAGATTTACAAAAGCATATATCTCAAATACATGATCTTTTCAAACAAGTCACTTTGTAGGTTATATATTTCCAGTAATGAACTAATGCCCTTAATGTTTTAGGGATCCCACTTTTGGGGCATTGAGCCAATAAATAGGTCATTAAACATGTTTGATAGTGATACCCAGTTTTTGATTTAAAATGCAACTTATATACCAGGCTGAGCTCTGAATGATTGGAAGTGATTTCCAAAGCTATACCCAGCCTGAAAAGATCAGCATAGCGTGACCAGGGAAGATATTCAGAGTTGATGAAAAGCTATTGTGAGCACAGGTAGTACAGGTTAGAATAAATATGTAATTTCTACCTTAATGGCAACAGCAAACATTTGGATGAATGTTTAGAGTTATGCTGGTTTTTTTTTTTTAAAAGTCACTTTAATTCTCAGACTTCCAAAGCTCATTCTAATACTGTTTCCTAATTGGAATAACACCAGTTGGGAGTTTTGTGCATTACCACATAAGTCTAATCAATCTCTTAGTACCCAGTATTCTTTAATGTTTCCCAAAAGTAGCGTAAGTAAATGTTAAGCCATGGTAATCAGCAATTGTAATTTACTGTGGGATACCAAAGTACTGCATAATATCTTTACCAAAAAAATCTTCCTCTAAATTGTGAATCGCATTGTTTATTGTCACTGGTTAATGATGACACATTCATCTAAAAACTGTGGTGGTAACAAATAAAAAGTCCAGATAACTAGCTTGCGTGTGAAATCTGTAACCGAGGAAAGCCTGGCTGGTTGCTCTATGAAATGGTTAAGCAGGCACCATTGTTTGTGGCCTCATCCACCTGCGTTTTCTATATAATGCCTGGGAGGAAAACAAGGTCAGCTGTTCGGAGGTCTGGTATTACAAGCCCTGACTTTTTAATTAATGCTAACTATAGTAAACTATTTGTCTTTCAGGATATTTTACCCACTGCAGAGCCCAAGTGTTAGCTGAAATATGATTGGGATATTTTTAAAACCCGAATTCATTTTCATACAGGATAAGGCTGACTTCTGTGTGGCTCACTGCCAGAATCATATTTCTTGTGAAATATAGGTTCTGCTTGTTGCCTATTAGAAGCCTCTAGGCATTCTCATTTATTACCACCATGAAAGAGTTTTTTTTAATATTTCATTCAGTAATTTCAGCAGTTTTAAAAAAATCCATTAGTAGTAACTTTCCTTTTGAACTGGTATTCTGAAATATCAAAGTGAAAAGTTCAAATAACTTATTATAGCTTTCACTCAATTGGAAGTGTACTGACATTTCAGATAGTCTAAAGTGGGGATAAAGTGTGCACTGAGGTTTCAGACAAGATATACATTTCAGTAATGAGGATGGTTATGTGTGTTCATTGCCTTTTAATCTAATTGACTAATGAAGTTGGTATCTTTCTATCATTTTAATGTCATTTAGTTTGACTGTGAGATCTCGTGAATTGAGGGTTAAAGAATACTCCCTTGATGAAAGTATATGGTCGTCTCTCTTGGCTTTCCTAAATAGTGAGTTGGGAACACTGTCAGATATTTTGGCTTTTCTAATTAATAAAAGTGTTGACAAGTGTGTATAAGGTGATTTTAGGTCCTTGTTATAATGTACTATGAATTTTATTAGTAGTGTTTTTTTTTTTTTTTTTTTTGATGGATTTTTATTTTTTTTTTTCTTTTTTTTTTGCCTATAATTTTTTTTTTTTTTTTTTTTTTTTTTTTTGAGACGGAGTTTCGCTCTTGTTACCCAGGCTGGAGTGCAATGGCGCGATCTCGGCTCAC
>NW_016107344.1:11101240-11133703 GCF_001604975.1 Cebus imitator
TTTAGTAGAGACGGGGTTTCACCGTGTTGACCAGGATGGTCTCAATCTCTTGACCTCGTGATCCACCCGCCTCGGCCTCCCAAAGTGCTGGGATTACAGGCGTGAGCCACTGTGCCCCGCCAGTAGTGTTCTTTAATCTGTCTTCTATCTTCTGTATTTCTTGGTGTTCATGTGGACTGCCTTATATATATTTTAAAAATATATGACAGTGCAAGACTCCATCTCAAAAAAAAAAATACATAAAAGATGTGTCACTTCATCACTGTCCATGATCTTGTTTTACCCTGGGTTCTAGCAGAATTACTCTTCTTCTCTAAGCATACTTGGTTGAGACATAAACAGCTGATGATATCGGTAATTTCCCAGTTACTCATCTTATGATGGCAATCTTGGAAATATTCAAATGAAAACACTCTTTTTTTCTCTGATGAAGAGAGAAGATTTGCTTGATGATTGTCTGATTGGGTGTGTCACTGGTTAGTCAGTCCATACCTCCCATCCCTGAAATGATCCCAGGTCTCTGCCACAGTCAGCCACACATCAGAAGTTTATGCCTTTTCGAACACATGGCTCACATTAAGAACACTGTCACCAGGTCTTCTTTTCCCTTTCTTGCACCTTGGAAAGACCAGGAGCAAGATGTTCACCCCTATTGGTATGAGGGATCCTGTTTCTATTTGTATTAGCCGTGCGACCACAACTATCTGCCTAAGAATACCGTAATATTTTATTAAAGATATATAACATACATTCAGTTATATATAGATATATATATTTTACAAGTACTACTGTTTACTGTGGGGCACTCAGATGATCATTTTAAGGCATTGGGTAAGATAGAGAACGTTGTCGCTTGTCATTCCTGCCAAGAAAGCTCTATCTTTTTGCTGGAGTTGGAGATCTCCACCCACACATAGAGTGCTGGTGATAAGGATAGGTCCCTGGGGCTTCTGCGCAGTGCTCCATGGGAAGCCCTGAGGCTTTCAAGTAGTGGGAAAGGCCTTTTTCCTTAGAGGTGTTTCTGGTTTTGAATTTCCTAAGGACAGTTGCTTACATACAGCACTGCAGCATGCCATCACTATTTATTGACCCTGATCTGTTTTTATAGCCTTTTGAAATTTTGTGAAAACTGTTTTTCTTTACTATCAAGTAATATAAGCTTTGAAGTTTCCATGTTACATGACTGTCCAGCAATAGGCAAACAATGGTGCAAGGGTTCAACTTCATAAAAATGATTGTAAAAATATTAGTGTGCTTTCTCTCCGTGGCAGTGTTTTACAGCTGAGATCTGCATGCCTTCTTTTTAAGCATCATGGTTCATTTCACCTGTGATGTAATAGCTATACCTAGCAAAAACATGATTTTTTTTTCAAAGAAAGAGTATATCAAGTTAAAAGTCAGCTTGGCAAACAACAACTTAAAAATTCACTTCAGTTGCAATAGACACACTCTAAAGACTCATTTCAAGTTTTGCAGAAGTATTTTTTAATATTGTGGCCTCAAAGTTGAGGGTTGAAATCATGGAGAGAGACTGATATATCACTCTCACTTACCTGAAGGATCGAGAGGAATTTCATAACGTTACTTCATAGTTAGATAGTACAGGAAGTCAGATTCCTTTTGCTTTCTGTTGTTTTTGTTTTGAAGACTTTTTAATAGAACAGTTTTGGGTTCACAGAAAAACTGAGGGGAAGGTACAGAAAGATCCCATGTTCTCCATGCCTCCACATATACACAGCCATCCCCACCAGAGGGGTATATTGGTTACCATTGGTGGACCTATCTTGACACAGCATCATCACCTAGAGTCCATGGTTTACATTAGGGTTCATTCTTGGTGTTGTATGGGCTGTGGTTTTGGATAAATGTATAATGACATGCACCCATCATAGTATCACAGAATTGTTTCACTGCTGTAGAAATCCTCTGCGCTACTCCCGTTCATCCCTCCTTTACTTCTAACCCCTGGCAACCACTGATCTTTACTGTCTTTATGGTTTTGACTTTTCCAGAATGTCACATACACGGAATCATACAGGGCATAGCCTTTTCAGGTTGGCTCCTTTCACTGAATCATATGTACTTTCTTCCATGTCTTTTTATGGTTTGATAGCTCATTTCTCTTTAGTACTGAATAACATTCCACAGTCTGGATGTTCCAGAGTTTGTTTATTCATTCATCAAATGAAGGCCTTATTGGTTGCTTCCCAGTTTTGGCAATTATGAATAAAATTGCTATAAACATCCATGATGTAGTTTGGCCCTGTGTCCCATGCAAATCTCATGTCAAATTGTAATTCCCAGTGTTGAGGGGAGGGACCTGGTGGAAGGTGATTAGATCATGGGGGCAGATTTCCCCCATACTGTTTTCTTGATAGTGAGTTCTCACAAGACCTGATGGTTTAAAAGTGTGTGGCACTTCCGTCTTCTCTTGCTGTCTCTCCTCTGCAATGGTAGGACGGGCTTGCTTCCCCTTTGCCTCCCACTATGGTTGTAAGTTTCCTGAGGCCTCTCAGTCATGCTTCCTGTTAAGCCTGAGGAATTGTGAGTTAATTAAACCTCTTTTCTTTATAGATTATCTAGTCTCAGGTAGTTCTTTATAGCAGCATGAGAACAGACTAATACAATGTGCAAGCTTTTGTGTAAATGTAAATTTTTAGCTCCTTTTGGTAAATATCAAGGAACATGATTGTTGGACCATATGATAAGAGTATGTTTAGTTGTGTAAGAAACTGCCAAACTTGATTGCAAAATGTCTGTACCATTTTGCATTTCTACCAGCAGAGAATGGGAGTTCTCGTTCCACATCCCTGTGAGCATTTGATGTTGTCCGGGTTCTGAATTTTGACCATTCTAGTAAATGTGTAGTGGTATCTTGTTGTTTTAATTTGCATGTACCTGATGATGTATCAGTGTGGAGCATTTTTCATGTGCTTATTTGTCACATCTTCATGTCTTCCTCAGTGAGGTGTCTGTTAGCGTCTTTGGCCCATTTTTAAATCAGATTTTCTTATTAAATCAGATTTTTAATCATTTTAAATTAGATTTTCTCATTGTTGACTTTTTAAGACTTCCTTGTATGTTTTAGATAAGAGTCCTTTTTCAGATTAGTCTTTAACAAATATTTTCTCTCAGTCTGTGGCTTGTCTTTTTATTCCTTTGACATGTCTTTTACAAAGCAGATATTTTTAATTTTAATGATGTCCACTGTATCAATTATTTCTTTTATGAATTGTGCTTTTGGTGTCATAGCTAACAAGTCGTTGTCAAACCTAAAGTCTCTAGACTTCCTCGTATGTTTTGTTCTTGTAGTTTTAATAGTTTTTGGTTTTATATTTAGGTCTGTGATCCACTTTGAGATAATTGTTGTGAAGGGTGTAAGGTCTGTGTCTAAATGCCCTTTGCTTTTGTGGTGATATTGAGAAATTTTCTACTACTCAGTGAAACACATTAGTACTATAATTATTGAGAATCTCAGAATAAGAGGTATCTGCCCTGAGACTTCTCATGGTTTACTAGACTCAATTCAGAATGCTTCAAGCAGAACAGTAAGGCCATAAAACTAAGTTCCATCATAAGAAAGTGGTGACTATAAATTACTTTGGTACTGATATTGCTGTTCCATACACTTTCCCATTTTAACATTTACTGTTAACTTTTACTGTGTTTTGTAGGTAATTCAGCAGTATTCAAAATTACTACCATATAAATTCTAGAAATTAAACTTACATGAATTTTACTAGCAATCTTTGAAAATATTAAAATATTAATTTCAAATTTTAGTAAGGCGTTTACGTAATTAAGCTAACCAGTCCAAGTTAATGTATCTGATAGCTTACTTTTTTGATCAACACTAGCAATAAGAGAATATCAAAGTTTGGCTTGTCTGGCAAACAACAAAAAAATACTAGAGAAGAGTGTTTTTGTTAAAAGCAAAAAACATTTCTAGCATTTGAAAGCAGAGGTAAAATATTTAAAAATTTCTTTATAAAGAAGATAGAGATTTTGAATCATTTGCTTCATATTTCACAGAAACATTTCTGCATTAAAAACGGGGCAGTGGATTTTAGTAAATATCTGTAAAGTACCTGTGACATGCCAGGTGTTTTGCTAAGTGCTAGGCAATGCTGTTTGTGGGGAGCAGGTCATCTGCGCCTCTAGCAGCTGGACTGTCTGATTGCTCTGCTGCCGATCCCAGCATAGTGCCATATTTAGTACACATTAAAATGCTTAAGGAGCAGAATTTGTGTTTAGAGGAAAAGGAAGCAAATGCATTAACACCATATAGTGGATAAAACAAAAATCCTATGTGAAATAGGCACAAAGACCAATAGAACAGAATAGAGAATGCAGAAATAAAGCCAAATACTTACAGCCAACTGCTGCTCTTCCACAAAGCAAACAAAAACATAAAGTAGGGAAGGGACACACTATTCAACAAATGGTGCTGGGATAATTGGTAAGCCACATGTAGAAGAATGAAACTGGATGCTCATCTTTCACCTTATACAAAAATCAACTCAAGATGGATCAGAGACTCAAACCTAAGACCTGAGACCATAAAGATTCTAGAAGATAACATTGAAAAAACCCTTCTAGACATTGGCTTAGGCAAAGACATTGTGACCAAAAACCCAAAAGCAAATCCAACAAAAACAAAGATAAATAGATGGGACTTAATTAAACTAAAAAGCTTCTGCACAGCAAAAGAAACAATCAGCAGAGTAAACAGACAACCCACAGAATGGAAGAAAATCTTCACAATGCGTACATCTGACAAAGGACTAATATCCAGAATCTTCAAGGAACTCAAACAAATCAGCAAGAGAAAATACAAACAATCCCATCAAAAAGTGGGCTAAGGACATGAATAGACAATTCTCAAAAGAAGATATACAAATGGTCAACAAGCATATGGAAAAATGCTCAACATCACTAATAATCAGGGAAACACAAATCAAAACCACAATGCAGTAGCACCGCACTCCTACAAAAATGACCATAATAAAAAAATTAAAAAAAAAAAAAGTTGTTGGTGTGGATGCAGCATAAAGGGAACAGTTTTACACTGCTAATGGGAATGTAAACTAGTACAGCCACTATGGAAAACAGCGTGGAGATTCTTAAAGAACTAAAGGTAGATCTACCATTACTAGATATCTAACCAGAGGAAAATAAGTCATTATACGAAAAAGATACTTGCACACCCATGTTTATAGAAGCACAATTTGCAGTTGCAAAAATATGGAGCTAGCCCAAATGCTCATCAATCAGTGATTGGATAAAGAAGATATGGTGTAAATATATATGTCATGGACTACCACTGAACCATAAAAAGGAACAAAATAATGGCATTTGCAGCAACCTGGATGGGATGGGAGACCATTATTCTAAGTGAGGTAACTCAGGAATGGAAAACCAAACATCATATGTTCTCAGCATAAGTGGGAGCTAAGCTATGAGGATGCAAAAGCATAAGAATAATGTATTGGACTTTGGGGACTCGGGGGGAAGAGTACGGGGTAGTGAGGGATGAAGGACTGCATACTGGGTACAGTGTCCAGTCCTCAAGTGATGGGTGCACCTATATCTCAGAAATCACTACCAAAGAACTTATTCATGTAATGAAACACCATCTGTTCCCCAAAAATCTACTGAAACAAATAAAACATTAAAAAAGCAGAAATCATTGCTCTTTAATTGGTGAACAAAATGTAATATCTTTATTATATCTTTAAAAAATGTAGTTATTAATAGAAGTTTGATAATAGGAGATATTTAGAAAATGCATATGAAAAAGATATTAGAAATATGTGTGTGTGAATGACAATAATTCACAGGTTAAAAAGTTCATTCAGTGTATTAATATGTTATTCAAAGTCATCTTTCTTGTTCATTTTGAAAATCTTTGGAAATAGGAACTCAAAAAGTGTCCATAAATTTTGTACCTCAGCTGAAAATCTTTCTGATAAAGGGAAAAATGAAATTTGGCATTTAAAACTAGTTTCTGGACACTAATAGAAACAGAGCATCAAATTCTAGTTCTCACTAAAGCTTTTGTAACTGAGCCAGACATTATTATATAGAGCTTTATGTACAGTTTTCTGAATTTCCTCTCTGAGTTATATTTAAAGTCGGGTTATATTTACTGACAAGGCTTTTGAACAGAGCCAACTCTCTAGTATCTGTCATCATGCAACTTCTTTGAAGGGAACGGACAATATGTTTGAGGCTGAAGGAGGGGAGTGAGAAGAAAAGGAAGGAGGCGACTTGAGAGATACCTTTTTTTGGGGTGCTGCTATATCACGATACCATAAATTAGGCAGTTTATAAACAATAGACATTTATTTATCACAGTTCTGGAGGCTGGAAAGTCTAAGATCAAGGCACTGGCATATGTGGCATATAGTGAGGACCTGCTTCCTTCGTAGACAGACTTCTCACTGTAACCTCATGTGGTGGAAGGGGCAAGGCAGCTTTCAGGAGCCTCTTTTATAAGGGACCGAATCCGATTCATGAGGGTTCTACCCTCATGACGTAATCATGTCCCAGGGGCTCCCCCTCCTAATACTGTTATTTTCAGGGTTAGGATTTCAAGGTATGAGTTTTGGGAAGAATGTAAACATTCTGATCCTAGCAAGGGGTGAGCTGAGGGAGGAGAGAAGTTGCTGGCTTTACCTGTGAATGCTCTGCCTTGGGAGGTGTCAAATTACTATGTGCTTTCTTCTGGTTTTAATCCTATCAGAAGAGCAAGCCTCTGATGCACTAACCAAGCACAGAACCAGGCTCAGGCTCTGGTCTTAAGGAAAGGCTTGGAGGAAGACAGAGATAATTCTACTTAGGGCTAGAGAGCTGGAACAAGGGGAAACAAACAGATAAAATGGCTCCTTGACTGATTCTAGATCCTACTACATAGAGGTATCTGGAAGGTTATTATGTTACCTGAATCTTGAATAGAGTCAGTTACCTGAAGCCAGTGTTACCTTAGGAATTCCATATGTGTGATTGAAGAATGCTTTTTATGCAAAGAAGTTCTACTTGTAGAAAAGAGTATTTCCATAGACGGCATTTGTTTTTGATTTGACATAAGATTATGCCCCTATTTCTCTAGGCACACAAATTTCACAGAGGTTTAGATTTTGTAAGACTCACTGTTTTTCTCCTTAGAAGAAATATTCTAAAAGGTTTTCCTTTAATTGTATATGAAAATAACTTCTGATGATTCATAATTTAATTGGATGTTCAGTATTTGCCAAGACTACCTGTGTCTTCTCTCCAGCTTATAATGTTTAGAATAGATGACCATTGTAACTACTAACAAAATAATACAGGATTTTCCTCCAATGACTCAACTTTTTAGAGGCTAGTTTGTGTGTTATTCAGAGTGTTGTTTTTTCCTCATGGTTATTTCCGTGTTTGCATATGTACTTGAAGGTGTAGGGTAGAAAAGGAATGCTAATCCATGTGTGTATGTTGCTTCTAAGTAATAGCTTTGGAACCTTCTGATGAGGTAGGAGTTAATTAACTCATTACTGGGAGACGTCATTTATCTTTTCTATTTCTTTTAGCTGTATCTTCTACTTTCCTTGGCTGACTGAATTGAGAGTAGTTGATATTATTAATTCTAATTCCAGAAGCTGTATTTTTAAAAACGTACTTTCTCTTACAAAACCTGTAACATAAAAATGATACGTGATATAAACAGGTAAACCGAATGACCTGGTCAAAGTCACCAGTGACTCAAATAGGTGGAGCAGAAATTTATGACACTCTTCCTCCAGCCAGACTTTCCTGACATTTTTTATGTTGCCCCAGCTCATAATGGCCTCCAATTTATGTCATTTAAAGATTAAACTTCAAAATACAAGTTACTCTAGGAAAGTCAGTGCCAAGGTAGTGGTCACAAACTGCAAATAATTTCTTGATTTATACTTGCCAGAATTATGTTTCCATTCAGTAATACTGCAGTTATTAGTTCTTCTATGCATTGCAAGAATGCCACCAGTAATGGAAATATAGAAATACCTTGTTCATAGGGAACAACTAGAAGAATTAATTAGGAATTATTATTTCTGATAAACTTACTGAATTCTTTCCTGCCTCCTCAGCTAGTGATTAAGAAAAAAAATCATGTGGACATGAGGGAGAATGCTTTCCTTTCTACTTGTCTTTCTGTGTACAAATCAGAAATTAGGAGTCAGGGAATAATTGTTCTATCAAGAGGATGGTATTAACTATATTGTCAAATGATCTTTGTGTGTAGAAACCATGAAAACAGAAAAACATCTTTTGTTCACCAAACTAAGTCTTCATAAGCCACTGTTTTGTAATTATGAATCCTGCCGAACAACATTCTGTAGGTTATTACATCAAGAGTTTTGTCTTTTTTATTTTTAGCACACCCAAGTGTATATATAAGTCTTTGGAATGTTGAAGGAGTGACATTCCACAGGCTTCAGATTTTCTTTTTTTCTGCTGCCCATTGTGCCGAGGAGACAAGTAAATTCAGAATGTTTAATGATTTCTCCTTTATTTCTGGAGCTCTGTTACAGAATAAAAAATTGTTTCTTGTGGATGGGTTTTTGAATAGGAAAATCAGTTTCAAGGTAGTGTTCTCTGACAGTGATTAATGATTAATTAACCAAGCTAACATTAATAGAAAAGCATTTTTAGAGCATTAAATTTCTACATGACCTGGCACAGTGTTACTTATCAACAATAAAAAAAGAATTCATAATAATCTAGATTTAGAAGCAAAACTGTACTCAAGTTTCAGTTGTCAAAGCCAAGTTTCTTTTTTATAGAGTACGGAGACATATATATCTTTGCAGTATCTTTCATTTTAATTTAAACTTGTTCTGTTCAATCTAAAGTACTAGACTCCGAGGTAACTTAGTTAATTTGGGGTGTTCTGGTACATTTAATTTAATGTTCGCCCAGTCATTCTGCTATGGTAATAAAGCAATCAATTATGGGTTTCAATGAATTACCAAAAAGTTAGTTGACTATTTGTATGAGTCCACCTTACCTTTTTAATGTGGCAAAATAATATGGTTTTGAAGCTACCTTTAAAAATGATCAGTTTGAGAAAAAAAATCAGTAAAAACTATTAGTAGAAAATAGTATTCTTTGGGTGAAGTGAACAAAGTTATGATGAAGAGATTCTTAAACTGGCAATTGAAACATAAGCAAATATTACCTTTCTTTAATAAATGTGAAACTAACTCTTTGAAGGATGGCTTTGGACATAGAAGTAGGCCTGTGTCCACACACAGAGATTATAGAATAGCGAGGACCACTCACCGTTGTGTGTGGTGCTTTTCTTTGTCTCTCAACTTGATTTCTTGGTTATTTGCTTTCTGATGGGCTGTTGGTTCTGTGTAACACATTTGGGGGAGGGAGTAGTGATATATGTTATTTTTGAGAATGCTAAAAAAATCATTAAACTGATATTGGCATCTTGTAATTGCATATGTTATTTATTTACTTTCAGTTTGATTAATAAGCTTAAGCCTGGCGTCATTAAGAAGATCAATAGACTGTCTACACCAATAGCAGGACTGGTAAGTAGTAAATTTTCTTCACAGCTAAATTTATTTGTCTTTGAAATGTAAAGAGGTGGGCATAGGCAGGTTTTTGTATCTGTAATTACCGTTGAAAGTAGGTTATAGTCTTTATGTTCAAGCAAAGTGTGGTGATGTCCTCCTTGTATCTGTAGTTCCTTTCTCTGTTTCCCTATTGCCTGGAGGCTTTTATTTTTTAATTGTTTATTTTGATTTTTGTGCCATCAGGCTTCATATGTTTCCTTTCTTGGCTTATTTCTTCCACAAATTACATTTGTTCAGGGTCACCATCTTTTGAAGCTCAGCCCTGTGTGCGCTGTTTGCTGGCTACCGCAGGGGTGCCCCAGACTGTGAGATGTTCACCGGTGGTTATGTTTCTGCCACATGATGCTTTTGCGTTACCCTCAGCCAGTACACGGATCCTAAGTGCATTTGCAAATTAGTCAAGGCCTGCTAGCTCTGTTGCTTTATGTAAAAGGTTTTCCACCAAAGTCCTGTGTGAGGCTGGACAAGTCACTGCCTTCCTCTTTGCCACGGTAATATTACCCATAAAATGGGCGTGATGGTTCTGTAGATTCTTTCTAGCTTTCAAATCAGGAATTTGTGTATGAATTGTACCCCACACTATCCCAAGGTAGCTATTCAGATGGGGTAAGACATTTCAGAGGACAATAATGGTGTGGGGCTCTGTCTGTGGAAATAATTTATGATCAAATACAAATGATGGATAATATTTAAAATGTCAGAAATCCTTAAAAATCAGCAGGATGATAGGAATCAGCTAAATGAACTTCAAAAAACACTGAAGTTTAAGATAGCCAATAATTGGAATGTGAAAACAAGCCTTACTATTTTTAGACTATTCATGCTGTTTATAATACATTCAGGAAACTTCTGTTTGTCCGTTCATGTGTTTACAGATGTTAAAGGCATGAGTATTTAAAGTTAGCAGATTTGCAGAAGTTGTGAAAAATCTCACTAAAATCTGGGTGTTGGTTGCAGAGTGTTTCTCAGAAAATATCTGTCTAGGAGAGAAGGAATGAAAAGTTTTTAATAGTTTTACTTCAAAACATAATACATATAAAGTTCCCAGAGCAGTTGGGCTCAAATATTAATTCCTCCCTTCCTACCAAGTTGCCTCCGTTCTATGTCTATCATGAATAGGCAGCTGACCTAACAATTTTATTGGTTTCAAATTTGGCTAGGTTAAAGAAATTATATGTATATGTGTGTTAGGTTAAAGAAAGTACACACACACACACACACACACACATACACACTCACACACACACACACAATTTTCTACTAGTATAGTGAGTCAGAAGAATTTTATTTAAGGAATAAAATGGAAAAAATTAATACTTGAAGTCTTTTTAGGAGAAAATGTTCAGTTTAATAAAACAAATGAGTTTTATTTAAAAATGACGTAAAATATTTTTATATAATGTACTTTTAATATTAAGTTTCAATAGTGTTGAAAATATTTTTTCAAATGGCTTGAATTAAATAGCTTATTGCTTTAATTTAAAATTGTCATTTCTTGGACCAATTACATGCATTTTAAAGCAAATTAGACTTTGATCTCATACACCCTGCATATTTGGAATGCTCGAATTGTAGTGGTTTGTTGTTGGCCAGTGGAAGTTATATTCAGTTTTCTGATTGTATGATTACATGAAAGCACAAATGTGTTTTATTTTTAAATTCAGAGATCTCTCCAACTATTCCTATTTCAAGCATCAGAAATTCTATCTAGTTGGGATTTTATCTTTAGAAATTGAAGTGAACTGTATTTCCGGTATATTAAATCGGAATATTTTTTGAATACAGGACACGGAGCATTTTCGATTGGCTGCGGGAGCATAAAAGTGACCACAGCTGCAGAACTGGGCTAAGCCCAATTGGTTTGAAGTTGTTATCATGCCTCATTTGACTCCTTCTGATGCCTTTTGTCAGGATGGTTATATTAAAACTTTTCAAAGCCTTAATTCCAAGTATGAATTAGGGCTCCAGCAGGTGCCTGGGAGGGTCGTTATGAGGACTACAAGGATAATATACAGATAGTCTGACATGCAGATAGTCAGTGAATTTTTTTTTTAACAAATAATTGAGTGCCTACTAGGTTGAAGATTTTTCTAGTTTATAGGTATGTATCAGAGGAACAAAGATAGTCACAAACCGTGACCTCATAGAGTTTAAATTTTAGTGAAGGAGGGGAGACCAGGCAAATAAATTAGCAAACAAGCAAGAAAGCACCACATAATAAGTGTGCCACAGAGCATTACAGTGGACTGTGACATTTGTTGCATGCCTATGAGCAGTTGTAGTGGGACTATGAAGACTGACCTCTAAAAATTCCTTCAGAAGGAGGATGTTAGAAACCTTAGCTGACACTTACAGAAAAAAATGAATAACCCGAGCCAGACTTGTCATACTAATCATTTTTGTGTTCACAGCATCTGGCACAGTGGCTGATACATAAAGGAGATCCAAGATTTATTAAAGAAATGAACAAGATTTCCATTGTGAAAAATAATAGACTCTAGAATTGGGTCTTTGATGGGATAGCGCTATAGGCTGAATTGTGTCCCTCTCCCCCCAAATAAAAATACTGAAGTCCTAAACCCCAGTACCTTAGAATGTGACCTTATTTGGGAATAGAGTTGTTGGAGATGATATAACTAGTTAAAAGGAGCTCATACTGGGGTAAGGAGGGCCCCTAATCTAATATGACTCATATCCTTATAAAAAAAATGGCCTGTGAAAACACAGACACACAGGAAGAATGCCATGTATTGGAGGGATGCTTCTATAAGCCAGAGAACACCTAAGATTGCTGGAAAACTGTAGATTTCATAGGGAGCGTGGCTTTCGCTAACACCTTGATTTTTGACTTCTGGCATCCAGAACTGTAAGACAGAATATCTTTGTTGTTTTAAGCCACCTTGTTTCTGGTATTTTGTGTCAAAAGCAAAAAAGTAGCAAATACAGCTCTAGGAAATTAATACAGATAGGTACATGTTTTAGTTAATACTTGATATTAAAAAGAAACCAACTTTTTGCTTTGAAATAAATATAAATTCATAGGAAATTGCAAAAAACAGTACAAAAATGTCCTCTGTACCCTTCACCCAGTTTTCCACATTTATAGCACAGTTTCTTTGGTGTCTCTTAGTTAAGATTCCCAAAGAGGAATCTGAATGGGTTAGGCTGGTTTTTCTGTGAAGGCTACTGATATCACAGGTCATTGGCTAGCCTGTGGATGAGTTCCGTAAGAAGACAGTCACCCTGGCCGAATGAGCTATGTCAGGAGTGCTGATTTTCTTTGACTCATTCAGTTCAGGTTGAGGTGGGTTCTGTGAAGGAACTTTGTGTAAGGTCGATACACCAAGGCAATTCAAATATAGTAAAAATTTCTGTGTAAATGTTTAAGCTGAGTAGTTATGGTGTTCCACACCCCACCTTCCATTACTCCTTTCTTACACCCCTTGCTATAGCTATGTTCTTCATCCAAGTTACCTCAGCTACCATGTGTATTTAGGTTTGGTGTCAAGGCAACAGATTTACCTTTTGCATATGGACCTGTGGGAAACACATGGAAGACATCCCTTGAGCAATGGCAATACAGAGAGACATGTTTAGATGATTTAGAAATATACTGAATGCTTTTCTTGAAACATTCATGTAATTATTTATCTTTGGGAGGAGAGCAAACATGTTTTCCTAGATTTTTTCTTGTACAGATAGGACTTTTTCACTTGGCTGAGTTTAATTTTATAAAGAAATACATGTTCTCTAGCTCTTCTTTCTGTTATTGAAAAAGCCACGTTTTTTTTTAAATTATACTTTTAAGTTCTGGGATACATGTGCAGATCTTGCAGGATTCTTACATATGTATACTCATGCCATGGTGGTTTGCTGCCTCCATCCCCCCATCACTTACATTAGGTATTTCTCCTAATGTTATCCCTCCCCAATATCCCCACCCCCTGCTATCCCTCCCCTGGCCCCCCAACCCCCCAACAGACCCCAATGTGTGACGTTCCCCTCCCTGTGTCCATGTGTTCTCATTGTTCAACACCCACCTATGAGTAAGAACATGCGGTGTTTGGTTTTCTGTTCCTGTGTCAGTTTGCTGAGATAATGATGGTTTCCAGATTCATCCATGTTCCTGCAAAGGATATGAACTCATCCTTTTTAATGGCTGCATGATATTCCATGGTGCATATTTTCTTTATCCAGTCTATCATTGATGGGCATTTGGGTTGGTTCCAAGTCTTTGCTATCATAAACAGTGCTGCAGTGAACATACATGTACATGTGTCTTTATAATAGAATGATTTATAATCATTTGGATATATACCCAGTAATGGGATTGCTGGGTCAAATGGTATTTCTACTTCTAGATCCTTGAGGAATCGCCACACTGTCTTCCACAATGGTTGTATTAATTTACACTCCTACCAACAGTGTAAAAGTGTTCCTATTTCTCCACATCCTCTCCAGCATCTGTTGTCTCTAGATTTTTTAATGATCACCATTTTCACTGGCATGTGATGGTATCTCAATGTGGTTTTGATTTGCATTTCTCTGATAAGCAGTGATGATGAACATTTTTTCATATGTTTCTTGGCCACATAAATGTCTTCTTTTAAAAAGTGCCTGTTCATATCCTTTGCTCACTTTTTGGTGGGGTTGTTTTTTTCTTGTAAATTTGGTTTCGTTCTTTGCAGATTCTGGATATTGGTCTTTTGTCAGATGGGTAGATTGCAAAATTTTTCCCCATTCTGTTGGTTACCAGTTCACTCTAATGGTAGTTTCTTTTACTGTGCAGAAGCTCTTAAGTTTAATTAGATCCCATTTGTCTATTTTGTCTTTTGTTGCCAGTGCTTTTGGTGTTTTATTTATGAAGTCCTTGCCTATAGCTCTGTCCTGAATGGTATTGCCTAGGTTTTCTTCTAGGGTTTTTATGGTGTTAGGTCTTATGTTTAAATCATTAATCCACCTGGAGTTAATTTTAGTGTAAGGTGTCAGGAAGGGGTCCAGTTTCTGCTTTCTGCACATGGCTAGCCAGTTTTCCCAACACCACTTATTTAACAGGGAATCCTTTCCCCATTGCTTGTTTTTGTCAGGTTTATCAAAGATCAGATGGTTGTAGATGTGTGGCATTACTTCTGAGGACTCTGTTCTTTTCCACTGGTTTATATCTCTATTTTGGTACTGGTACCATGCTGTTTTGATTATTGTAGCCTTGTAGTGTAGTTTGAAGTCAGGTAGAGTGATGCCTCCAGCTTTGTTTTTGTGCTTGGGATTGTCTTGGTTATGTGGACTGTTTTTGGTTCTCTATGAAGTTAAAGGTGTTGTTTTTCCAGTTCTGTGAAGAAGGTCAGTGGTAGCTTGATGGGGACAGCATTGAATCTATAAATTACTTTGGGCAGTATGGCCATTTTAACAATATTGATTCTTCCTAACCATGAGCATGGAATGTTTTTCCATCTGTTTATGTCCTGTTTATTTCCTTGAGCAGTGGTTTGTATTTCTCCTTGAAGAGATCCTTCATGTCCTTTGTTAGTTGTATTCCTAGGTATTTTATTCTCTTTACAGCAGTTGTGAATGGGAGTTCACTCATGATTTGGCCCTCTGTTTGCCTGTTATTGGTGTATAGGAATGCTTGTGATTTTCGCACATTGATTTTGTATCAATGTGCAAACTCCTGAAAGTTTCCTGAAGTTGCTTATCAGCTTATGGAGATTTTGGGCTGAGATGATGGGATCTTCTAAATACACAATCATGTCGTCTGCAAATAGGGACAATTTGACTTCTTCCTTTTCTAATTGAATACCCTTTATTTCTTTTTCTTGCCTGATTGCTCTGGCTAGAACTTCCAATACTGTGTTGAATAGGAGTGGTGAGAGAGGGTATCCTTGTCTGGTGCCAGATTTCAAAGGGAATGCTTCCAGTTTTTGCCCATTCAGTATGATATTAGCTGTGGGTTTGTAATAAATAACTTTTATTATTTTGAGATATGTTCCATTGATACCTCATTTATTGAGAGTTTTTAGCATAAAGGGCTGTTGAATTTTGTCAAAGGCCTTCTCTGCATCTATTGAGATAATCATGTGGTTTTTGTCTTTGGTTTTGTTTATGTGGTGGATTACATTTATAGATTTGTGTATGTTGGACCAGCCTTGCATCCTTGGGATGAAGCCTACTTGATCGTGATGGATAAGCTTTTTGATGTGCTGTTGCATTCAGTTTGCCAGTATTTTATTGAAGATTTTACATTGATGTTCATCATAGATATTGGCCTGAAATTTTCTTTTTTAGTTTTGTCTTTTCCAGGTTTCGGTAACAGGATGATGTTGGTCTCATGACATGAGTTAGGGAGGATTCCCTCTTTTTATGTTGTTTGGAATAATTTCAGAAGGAATGGTACCAGTTCCTCGTTGTATGTCTGGTAGAATTCGGCTGTGAACCCATTTTGTCCTGAACTTTTTTTGATTGGTAGGCTATTAATTGCTGCCTCAACTTTAGACCTTGTTATTGGTTTATTCAGGGATTCAACTTCTTCCTGGTTTAGTCTTGGGATGGTGTAAGTATCCAGGAATTTATCCATTTCTTCTAGATTTACTGGTTTATGTGTGTAGAGTTGTTTGTAGTATTCTCTGATTTTAGTTTGCATTTCTGTGGAATCAGTGGTGATATCCCCGTTATAATTTTTATTGCATTTATTCAGTTCTTCTCTCTTTTCTTTTTTATTAATCTGGCTAGTGGTCTGTTTTGTTGATCTTTTCAAAAATCCAGCTCCTGGATTTATTGATTTTTTAGAAGGGTTTTTTATATCTCTATCTCCTTCAGTTCTGCTCTGATCTTAGTTATTTCTTGTCTTCTGCTAGTTTTTGGATTTGTTTGATCTTGCTGTTCTTGTTCTTTTAATTGTGACAATAGGGTGTCAATTTTAGATCTTTCCTCACTTCTCATGTGGGCATTTAGTGCTATAAATTTCCCTCTAGACACAGCTTTAAATGTGTCCCAGATATTTTGGTATGTTGTGTCTTCGTTCTCATTGGTTTTGAAGAAGATCTTTATTTCATTATTTATCCAGTAGTCATTCAGGAGCAGGAGTCAGTTTCCATGTAATTGTGTGGTTTTGAGTGAGGTTTTTAATCCTGAGTTCTAATTTGATTGCACTGTGGTCTGAGAGACTGTTTGTTATGATTTCCGTTCTTTTGCATTTGCTGAGGAGCAATTTACTTCCAATTATATGGTCCATATTAGAATAAGTGTGATGTGGTGCTGAGAAGAATGTATATTCTGTGGATTTGGGATGGAGAGTTCTGTAGATGTCTATTAGGTCTGCTTGGTCCAGATCTGAGTTCAAGTCCTAGATATCCTTTTCTGTCTTGTTAATCTGTCTAATATTGACAGTGGAGTGTAAAGTCTCCCACTATTACTGTGTGGGAGTCTAAGTCTCTTTTTAGGTTGTTAAGAACTTGCTTTATGTACCTGGGGGCTCCTGTATTGGGGGCATATATGTTTAGCATAGTTAGCTCTTCTTGTTGCATTGATTCCTTTATCATTATGTAATGCCCTTCGTTGTCTCTTTTGATTTTTGATGGTTTAAAATCTGTTTTATCAGGGACTAGGATTACAGCCCCTGCTTTTTTTTTTTGCTCTCCATTTGCTTGGTAAATCTTCCATCCCTTTATTTTGAGTCTATGTGTGTCTTTGCACCTGAGATGGGTCTCCTGGATACAGCAAACCAATGAGTCTTGACTTTTTATCCAATTTGCCAGTCTGTGTCTTTTGAATGGGGCATTTAGCACATTTACATTTAAGGTTCATATTGTTGTGTGTGAATTTGTTCCTGCCATTTTGATACTAGCTGGTTGTTTTCTTGTTAGTTGACGTAGTTTCTTCATTGTGTTGATGGTCTTTACCATTTGGTATGTTTTTGCAATGGCTGGTACTGGTTATTCCTTTCCATGTTTAGTGCTTCCTTCAGGAGCTCTTATAAGGCAGACCTGGTGGTGATGAAGTCTCTCAGCAGTTGCTTGTCTGAAAAGGATTTTAGTTCTCCTTTACTTATGAAGCTTCGTTTGGCTGGATATGAAATTCTGGGTTGAAAGTTCTTATCTTTAAGGATGTTGCATATTGGTCCTCACTCTCTTCTGGCTTGTAGGGTTTCTGCTGAGAGATCCGCTGTGAGTCTGATGGGCTTCCCTTTGTGGGTAGCACAACCTTTCTGTCTGGCTGCCCTTAGCATTTTTTCCTTCAGTTCAACCCTGGTGAATCTGACAATTATGGGTTTGTGGTTGCTCTTCTTGAGTAATATCATTGTGGTGTTCTCCCTATTTCCTGGACTTGAGTATTGGCCTGGCTTGCTAGGTTAGGGAAGTTCTGGATAATATCCTGTATAGTGTTTTCCAGCTTGAATTCAATCTCCCTGTCACATTCAGGTACACTGATCAAATGTAGATTAGGTCTTTTCACATAATCCCATATTTCTTGGAAGCTTTGTTCATTTCTTTTCACTCTTTTTCTCTAATCTTGCCTTCTTGTTTTATTTCATTGAGTTGATTGTCAATATATGATATCCTTTCTTCTGCTTGATTGATTGGGCTATGAAACTTGTGTATGCTTCACAAAGTTCTCGTGCTGAGTTTTTCAGCTCCATGAAGTTGTTTATGTTCTTCTCTAAGCTGATTATTCTATTTAGCATTTCATATAACCTTTTTTCAAGGTTCTTAGTTTCTTTGCATTGGGTTAGAACATGTTCCTTTAGCTCATAGAAGTTTGTTATTACTCACCTTCTGAAAACTGCTTCTGTCAATTCGCTAAACTCATTCTTCATCCAGTTTTGTTCCCTTGCCGGTGAGGAGTTTTGATTCCTTGGAGGAGGAGAGGTGTTCTGGTTTTTGGTGATTTAATCCTTTTTGTGCTGGTTTCTTCCCGTCTTTGTGGATTTATCTACCTTTGGTCTTTGAAGTAGGTGACTTTCAGATGGGCTCTCTGAGTAGATGTCCTTTCTGTTGATGTTGAAGCTATTTATTTCTGTTTTTCAGTTTTCTTTCTAACAGGCCCCTCTGCTGCAGGGCTGCTAGAGGTCCACTCCAGACCCTGCTTGCCTGGTAATCACCCATGGGGCCTGCAGAACAGCAAGGAAAACTGTCTGTTCCTTCCTCTGGTAGCTTCATACAGAAGGGTACCCACCAGAAGTCAGCCAGTGCTCTCCTGTATGAGGTGTTTCTTTGGATATACGGGGGTCAGGGAGCTGCCTGAGGAGGCAGCCTGTCCCTTATCAGAGCTCACGTGCTGTGCTGGGAGCTCCATTGTTCCTTGCAGAGCTGCTGGGCAGGGATGTTTAAGTATGCGGCAGTAGAACTCACAGCTGTCCCTTTTCCCAGGTGCTCTGTCCTGGGAAGGTGGGGCTTTATTTATAAGTCCCTGATGGGCTGCTGCCTTTTTTTAGAGATGCCATGCCTAGCAAGGAGGGAGTCTAGTCACAGTCTGCCTGAAGAGGCGTTGCTGAGCTGCCATGGGCTCTGCCCAGCTGCTGTATAAACTTCCTTTATATTTTGTTTACACAGTTAAGGTTAGAACTGCCTCAGTAATGGCAGACTGCCTTGGTAATGGTGAATGCCCTTCCCCACACCAAGCTCGACCATCCTGGGTTGAGCTCAAACTGCTGTGCTGGCTGTGAAAATCTTAAGCCGGTGGGTTTCAGTTTGCTGGTCTTTCTGGTGGTGGGACCTCCTGAGCCAGATCAGCTGGCTCCCTGCCTTCAGCCCCCTTTTTTTCAGGGGAATGGGTGGCTCTGTCTCACAGGCGTTCTAGGTGCCAGCTAAAACAGCTGCCCAGATTTGTGCTGGAAACCCGTGGTGCTTGTGGGCCTGGTGGGAATGTAATGTTGTGGTTCAGGGGAGCCCTCGGTTCCCCTGAGAGGACATTTCTCGAGGTTTTTGGTCTATCACTCCCCCAAGAATGGTAGAGAAGACCATGACACAGTGTGCAGTAAATGCCAGACTCAAAAGTGTTTGTAGAAAGTGATTTATTTTGGTAGAGAGAATGAGAGAAAGAAACAGCTAACTTTCGCACTGAGTGAGAGAATCCAGAAAGATGGAACCCAGGAGAGGAAAGCGGCTTCCACACTGAGTGGAAGGGAGTTGAGACAGAGATGGAGTTTTGGATGGGAAGACAGGCTTCCACGACAGTGTGTGGAAGGGGACTCCAGAGGGGAAATCCAGGAGAGAGAAAGATGGCTTCCACGAAGGGAGTGTTCTTGGAAGGGGACCCAAATGTGGAGTCCAAAGGGGTGAGGAAGAAGGGGACTTTTAACCTGGGAGGAACCCCCACCTTCTCTAAGACCCCTGGCCAATGAAAGGAGTTTCTTGGAACTTCTGTTGGAGCGATTGACATTTGACCCTTTCCCGAGCCTGCAAAAATTAAAACAGAAACCGTTAAATTTCCTGGATGGAGAGAGATGGGGTTGGGGCATGCCACTGGGAAGTTTTTGCCCTTAGGGCTATGCCCCCTTGTGGACCCAGAAAGAGAACACATTCACTCAGGAATCTCCTGGTTTGTGGGCTGTATAGACTGTGGGAGAAGTGCAATATCTGAACCAGAGTGCCAGAGTGGCCGGAAAAGTTCCTGATGGCCTCCGTTGGATAGGAGGGGGGGTCCTCTGGCCTGTTGCACTTCCCAGGTGAAGCAGTGCCCCACCCTGCCTCAGTTTGTCCTCCTTGGGCTCCATTCACTGTCCAACCGGTCCCATTGAGATGAACCTGGTGTCTCAGTTGGAAATGCAGAGATCACTTGCCTTCTGCATCAGTCTCACTGGGAACTGCAGCCTGGAGCTGTTCCTATTTGGCCATCTTGGCAGAAGTTCTCAAAAAGCCACTTTTTTTTTTTTTTAAACCTAACCCAAGAGTTTGAGTCTTCCAAAAAATTAGCTGGTGTTAAATGTGGGTATGTTCAAATCCCTGAAAATCAAAACTAAAACTTTGTTTGGGAATTTAAAAAAAACCCAATCTCAAAACTTTGAAAAATAGGTAAGATATCCTAATTATCCTGATGGTAAAACAGCTATTGAACCAGAATAATGTTTACCATCTGATATGTTAGTGTGTACAAAATATAACATGTTTACTAACATTAAGGAAGTAATTAACCCCAAGACCTATAGTCAACCTGGAACCCTAATGATTTATTTGCATTTAGCTAAAGCAAGGTTTCTCAACCTTGGCACTGTTGACATTTTGGCCAGGTAATTCTTTGTTGTGGAGGTCTGTTATGTGCATTGTAGATTGTAAAAATATCTCTTGATATTGCCAGTGACTCCATGGGAAGAAATCATCCCTGACTGAGAACCATGGAGCTAAAGAATCAAGAAATTAAACACTATGCTTTACATAGGCTCTTTGGCTGGCTGACTGTAGATTTGATTATCTACTCATGCTTTCCATTTTGATTTCCCTTTGAAAAGCAAAGATATTCTAGAAAATTTGGTTTGGATGATTCCTTTGAATGTCTGTGTCAGTCAGTGGGCTCAGTGGGAAAATCCTCAGTGTATCCACATTTATGTAAAAAATAGGTGCTGAATTGAGCATCTTTCAGATGACTTTCAGGCGTAGAATGTGTACAGCATGACCATAGAGGCTGGGAAGGTTGTCTCCTCATTCAGGAGTGCTGTGGAATGCAGAAAATGGGCAATGATGCCAGCTAGCTTAAGCTGCTGGATATGTCCATTTCCCTTGCGTTCATAATGGCAAGGGAAGTAAATAAAAGGCGTGTCTATGCATCCTTTCTGACTGCTATTTTCTGGAAGGTTTTTAATAGCTAATGTTTTTGTACCTGTGTGAAATTACTTCTGACTCTTTCATCTTTACTCTCCTACACACTTCCTCTCGCTCTCCCATGGCGAAAAAGCGTGACCTGCTCTATGTGGAGGTCTCTGCTGACACATCGGGTTGTTCCTTTCCAGCAGCAATGGAAAATTCACTTGAGAAATCTGCTACACCATTTAAATATTTCTACCCAATTTTTGTCCTGTACTTTTCTAAAAATCCGTCTCGTGCCATGAACTCTATTTGTCCCATCCCCGCTTGCCGCCTCTTCAGGAGGAGGAGAGGGGAGGTTTATGGGACCCTGGAGCTTGTGAGCCCTTACCAAAGATGAAACCAAGATGTGAGACCTCAAGACAGAGTGCTTTTTTTGGAGGAAAAAGCACACTTCTCTTTTCTCTTCTTTCTCATCTAAGTGGAAATAATATAACAAGTACAAATATAATTACTGTTTTCATTCAGTGGTGGCACTTTTCTGGATAGGAGGCAGGAATATTGTGTGGTTGAAGAGAAAATACTCAAGGGATATTAGAATGTGGCTTGGATGAGTTACGGGAATAAGCAGACAATATGTGCCTTGCTTGAAAGAGTGGTGATACGGAGGGTTGCTGTGTGCTGGGTCAAGCCCCATGTGTGTCTCAGAGGGAGTATCTCTCTAGTGGTAATAAGCAAGATAGACATTTGTGAGTGTGTTTGGATGTTCAAGTGTACAAAACACTGGGGCTGGGTGTGGTCACTCACGCCTGTAATCCCAGCACTCGGGGAGGCCAAGGTGAGAGGACTGCTTGAGCCCAGTAGTTTGAGGCTACAGTGAGCTGTGACTGCATCACTGGACTCCAGCCTGTGTGACAGAGTAAGAGCTCATATTTAAATAAATAGAATAAATTAAAAAAAACAAAACACTGATATAAGCAACAGCATGGGAAGAGATGCGAAGGTGGTATTGTAGAGCTAGTTTAAAATAACTACTTAAAGGTAACATCATTTGTATCTGTTTTCTCTTCTGGAATTATATTGCTGATATTGTAGATTTGTTTGAGGAGAGGATCTACCTAGAAAATTTAAGAAATGCTTCCACTGGGTGAATGCTGTGTGACTCCCTCATCCTTTCCTACTTACTGAAGTCCCCTCCTATAGCATGGGTCTGGCACAACTTCTGCCTCACGTCTGCTTTTGTTTTCTGGTACATTAGATGAATACTGAAGTCTGTATGTTTCTGTAAGTTATGTTCTTCAATTTTTGTTTACTTTTCACGTTTCATTGTATTGGATCAATTTTACATCTATTGCATCAGACTTGGGTTTTTCATTGAGTTAAAAATATTTGATTTTTAACATTTTCATTTCCTAATAGAGACAGTGAATATTAAATGATATCAATAAACCTGCTTAAAACTGCTAAATTGTGGTCTCTTTATTAAAACTACACTGAATAAATATTTTTATTTCAAAGGGAGGGTGAACCACTGTCACAAGTTGTAGTATAATGCCTCAAACACTAACATTTAAACTGTTCTTATTTTACTAGTTTTTCATCAATTTCTTTAAAAGCAAAATGCCAGCAACAAAAACATGGAGTGTTTTTTCTTCTAAATAAACACATAAGAGAGTACAATAATATCACGATTATCCAGTAGTATTGTTATACTTGTGTAAGAATATCTAGCATAAAAGTTAGCTGTTTAATAAAAATAAGGTCAGTTTATACATTGAAAATAATGTTTGCAAAAGGAAACTTCAAGTCAGTGTCCTTGATAAACATCAATGCAAAAATCCTCATTAAAATACTGGCAAATTGAATCCACGATCAAGTAGGCCTTATTGCTGGGATGCAAGGTTGATTCAACATATGCAAATCAATAAATGTAATTCATCACATAAACAGAACTAATGGCAAAAACCACATGATTAACTCAATAGATGCAGAAAAGCCTTTCGATAAAATTCAACACCCCACTCCTTCATGTTATAACTCTGAATATACTATGTTGAGATGGAATATACCTGAAAATAATAAGAGCCATCCATGACAAACCCAGAGATGACATCATACTGAATGGGCGAAAGCTGGAAGCATTGCCCTTGACAATAGGTACAAGACAAGGGTATACTCTCTTAGCACTCCTACTCTGCATCGTTATTGGAAGTCCTGGCCAGAGCAGTCAGGCAAGAGAAATAAGTGGCATTCAGATAGAATGAGAGGAGATCAAACTGTCCCTGTTTGCAAATGACTTGATTCTATAACGAGAAAACTGCCTAGTCTTGGCCCCAAAGCTCCTTAAGCTGTTAAACAACTTCAGCTAAGTTTCAAGACACAAAATCAATATACAAAAATCTAGCAATCCTATCCACTAACTAGATTCATGCCTAGAGCCAAATTAGGAATGCACTCCCATTCACAATTGCCACAAAAAGAATAGAATACCTAGGAATACAGCTAACCAAGGAGGTGAAAGATCTCTACAATAAGAACTACGAAAAACTGCTCAGAGAAATCAGAGGTGACACAAATAAATGGGAAAACATTTTATGTTCATGGATTAGAAGAATCAAAATCATTAAAATGGCCATATTTCCCAAAGCAATTTATAGATTCAATGCTATTCCTATCAAACTACCAATGACATTCTTCACAGAACCAGAAAAAAAAATTTTTTTTAAATTAATATGGAAACAAAAAGGCCCCCAAAGCCAGGGTAATCCTAAGCAACAAGAGCAAAGTTGGAGGCATCATACTACCTGACTTCAAACTATACTACAGGGCCACCATAACCAAAACAGCATGGTGCTGGTACAAAAACAAACACATAGATTGATGGAATAGAGTAAAGAGCTCAGAAATAAGGCTGCAGACATGTGACTATCTGACCTTTGACAAAGCTGACAAAAACAAGCAATGAGGAAAGGACTCCCTCTTCAATTAATAGTGCTGGCATAACTGGCTAGCCATATGCAGGAGATTGAAATTGGACTCTTTCCTTGTACCATATACAAAAGTTAACTCAAGATGGATTAAAGACTTAAGTGTAAAGCAACTGATTATAAAAACTGTGGAAGACAACCTAGGCAGTAACATTCTGGACATAGGCATGAGAAAAAACTTCACAACAAAGATGCCAAAAGCAATTGCAACAAAAGCAAAAATTGACAAATGGGATGTAATTAATCTAAAGAGCTTCTGCACAGCAAAAGAAACTATCAACAGAGTAAACAGACAACCTACAGAGTGGGAGAAAAATTTTGCAAACTGCATCTGACAAAGGTCTAATATCTAGCATCCATAGGAACTTAAAGGTACATGAGAAAAAACCCAATTAAAAAATGGGCAAAGGACACGAGCAGACACCTTTCAAAAGAAGACATACATGCAGCCAATAGACATATGAAAAAAAAGCACAACATCACTAATAATTAGAGAGATGCAAATCAAAACGACGAGATATCATCGCACACCGGTCAGAATGTCTGTTACTAAAAAGTAAAAAAATAACAGGTGCTGTCAAGGTTGCAGAGAAAAATGAACATTGGTGGGAGTGTAAATTAGTTCAACCACTGTGGGAAGCTGTGTGATTACTCAAGGAGCTAAAAACAGAACTACCATTTGACCCGGAAATCCCATTACTGGGTATATACCCAGATCATTCTGTCATAAAGACACATGCACGTATATGTTCATTGAAGCACTATTCACAATAGCAAAGATATGGAATCAACCTAAATGGCCATCCATGGTAGACTGGAAAAAGAAAATGTGGTACATATATAGCACAGAATACTATGTAGCGATAAAAAAGAATGAGATCATGTCCTTTGCCAGAAAATGGGTGGAGCTGGAGGCCATTATCTTTAGCAAACTGATGCAAGAACAGAAAACCAAATACCATGTGTTCTCATGTATAAGTAAGAGCTGAATGATGAGAACACATGGACACAGACAGGAGAACAACAGGCGTGGAGGCCTACCCGAGACTGGAGTGTGGGAGGAGGGAGAGGATCAGGAAAAATAACAGATGGGTAGTAGGCTTAGTACCTGGGCGATGAAATAATCTGTACAACAAACCCCCAAGACATGAATTTACCTGTATAACAAATCTGCACATGTACCCCTGAACTTAAAAGTTAAGGAACAAAAACCCCACAAAAGCAAAATAAAAAACATCATTTTTCAAGGTTGTGTATCAAGTAATTTTTTGTAGTGTACATTTTACTGGAGTTTCTGTGGATCACCACCTGTAATTTGACATGGTTTGGGGTTATCTGGTATTACTGAATAGACTGAAGATTGTGCATTGCTGTCTTCAAGGTAACAAATATTTGATAGTAAGTATCTGAATGCCTTAACACTGTCGTGTAAATGGGAAAAAATAAGTCCATTATGGTAGAGTTATTTATAAAGTATTCTTAGGAAATTTCTTTGAGTCTCCTTGTTTTCCCGCATCTCTTCTGTTCCCAATTAAGGGTCAATGTCACCCAGAAAGAAAACTTAACAATTTGGGATCAACATTGTAATTGTTTCCAATACTCTCATGACGTAGCACTGAAAGTGAAGAAACTGCTATTTTATTTCTAGCCATAATCTCTTAGTCATAGCATTGGCACAAGTTTAAGAACATTTCCTAGAGTTCCAAAACCTGCCTGTTTTTAAATCTAAGATGAACATTTATTTGCCAAGTTTCAGCCTTGAGGGCAACTTTTTTTTTTTTAACGTTAATGAGTTAGAATTGCTAAAGCAACACTGTAATTAACTTGTAAAGGTAAAAATAATTGTTTCAGTATTCAAGTAGGATTATATCATACGTGACAGTTTTCGTTCAGATAAACTTGGAAGTCTCCCCTTAGGTACCTTTTGTTATGTAGAAATTGGAAAAGGAAGAACAAATGAAGTTGACAGGAAACAGAATCCAAGGTGTAAAACTGATGTGAAGGCACTGGTCACCCAGTTTGTCTTAGGCCCAAGACTCTGCTTCCCATCCTAAAAATATTTATTGAACACTTACTATGTGTCAGGCACTGTTTCAGGAACTTGGGATACAACTATAAACAAGGCAGAGTCACAGCTGTAAAAGAGGCAGTGTTTCTCCCTCATGGAGCTGACATGCCATGGAGTGGGGAGTTGCAGGGAGCACAGCCTTGTTGACCAGAAGCACAGTGCTCTAAAGCAACAGATCCATGTGCTGGTTCCCATGGAGAGTGCAGAAGAAATGCTAGAGGTGATGAAATGGTGTATCAGCTCCAGGTGCCAATAATTACAGTGTAAAAATATATAATACCTTATCAGTTACCAACAGTTACATTGAGAAAACAATGTGAATAAATAAAGAATGATTGAGTGTATGTATGAGAAACATTTTAGAGAAGGGTTCCTGACGTCTTTCTGAGTTGACATTTGATCAGGAGCCTGGAGTGGGTCCTGGGAAGGTATGGGGGTGGGTGGGAGGTTTCCAGATAGAGGAAAAGAGATGGGATCGGCAAGGAGAGTCCTGAAGGTCTGAACAGAATGAGAAGTAGGCAGGTGAGGCTGTTAAGGCAATATGGGCTTTGATGGGTAGCCTACATTTTATGTGAAGTGTGGTGAGGAGCTATTGAGGGCTTTTGAGAACAGTCTGTTGTTAGGTCATCTGTTGACTGTGATGAAGGATGCACATATTTGTGACTATACTAAAAGCGTTGAATTGTACACTTTAAATGGATGGATTGTATGGTATGTGAGTTATATCTCAATAAAACTGTTAAAATAATACAAAATCAATGGTTGCTATGTGAAAAATAAACTGAAAGAAATCAAGAAGATGAAGCAAAGCCAGTTGAACAATTTCAGTGGTTATAATGATTAACTGCATGTGTCAACTTGACTGGGCCATAGGGTGCCCAGATATATTTGTTCAATCATTGTTCTGGGTGTGTTTATGGGGGTGTTATTGTATGAGATTAGCATTTGAATTTGAAGATTGAGTAAAGCAGATTGCTCTCCCTACTGTGAATGGGCCTCATCCAGTCATGGAAGGCCTGACTAGAAAAAAAGGCCAACCCTCCTGTTAACAAGAGGGAACTCTTCCTGCCTGACTGCTGGAGTTTGGACTGAAACATTGGCTGTCCTGAAGTCTAGAGCCTGCTGTTTTTCAGATGGGAACTCACACCATTCTATCAGCTCTCCTGGTTCTTAGAAGAGGCATGCAGCCTTAGAGTAATTATACCATCAGCTTATTAGCTGGTGGCAGATTTTGGGACCTCTCAGCTTCCATGATTCCTTATAATAAATCTCTTTCAGTATACATCCTGTTGGTCCTATTTTTCCTGAGAACCAGACAAAGGCAGTAGTCTAGGCAAGAGGAAATGGTGGCAACAGAGCTGTCTGTGTGTGTTGCTGAGAAGTGGTGAGATTTTTTACATGTTTTGATGGAAGAGTGTATGGGAATTGCTTATGGATTGAGAGAGAATTGAGGGGGTTTTGCATCAGTAGTTTATTGAGTTAATAAATATGAGACAGAAGGTTGTTGGGGGAAGGGGAAAATCAAGAGAGAATCTGTGGAGGATGAAGCAATTTGCAAAAGATCACAAATTGGTAAAACAAAAATATATATATATATATATAAAGAGTGATGTAAATTTTACATGTTGTTACATAGCAGTATCGTGGAAAAGATGGTAAAAGGGATAGTTTGTGATTATTAAGAAGGGGGGTAATCACTAGAAGCCAGCCTTGTTCACCAAAAACAAAATGCTCTAAAGCAACAGGTCAATGGGCCTGTCCCCTTGGAGAGTGTGAGAGACCCTCTAGAGGTGGTGAAATGGCCCATGGGTGGGTTTTGTTCATCTTGCGCAGTTCTTGTTTTTAAAATTTGAGCCAACATGTATCCTGAGATTTTTGATGCTGTCCTTGTGTCTGGCTTATATTGATGGATCTGCCAACATGATTTCCAAAGCAGAAGTTTGGATTCTGAGTTAATAGAAAGATGGGATTCTGTGTATGTGGGTATGCTGATCAGAGCAGGGTTGTAGAAATCATAGGTGCATGGGTGAGGGTCAGGACTTATTGTGGAGTCTGTGCCTGCATTCCCCCAAAAACGACCATTATATGGGATGTCCTGTAGATGGGAGTTTCTGGCTTCCTTGGTCTCTTCTCATCTCCCTGATACTAAGTTCATTTTATTTATATATTTTATTCATTTCTATTACCAGTTTTCTCCCTTTAGGCATCTTTGTTTTAATTCCTGCAAGGTGCCTGTCGTCATGGCCTTGATATTGTCAAGATGGGAAAAAGTAGACCAGATAATACTTTCTTTAAGTGAAATCTTAAATAATTGAGTAAACATGCTCAATATCAAGAAGCCAAAATATTTAAATCCATGTAAACTTCAAGTGAGGTTTCTGGTAGTTGGCCTTAGGGCTTTGTGCTTGCCCTGTTTACATTGAAAAAAAAAAGGTGGGTGAAAACCTGGGGAACATATTTAGTCCAGTTTGTACATGTTGAAGCAATAAAATGTAGCTAATGTACTAGATATAAAAACCTGGAATGACAAATGATCTGGATGGGCCTAAGTCTCCAAAAGAATATTTGTCAGGGATAAATAATTTCGATGATACTTTGGCTGGAAAAAAATCAGTCGCATGAGTCGAGGGTGGTTTTGCATTGTCTACAAACTTAATCATGCATTTTAAGCCTTCATCCATGGCACCTCACTGACACGATCAAAGGGTTTAAAATTCAATTACTTCTCCGTGTCCAGCTTACTTTTTTTCTAAATTTGACCAGCCCATGGTTCATTAAAGCTAACAAGCCATCTTCCTGTGAACTGTGATGCTGGTGTCACCAGGCGCTTGCTGCCACACGTGATGGCAGTTAGCCGACAGCCTAATACAGGTGCTACAACGAAAAGCACCCATAGCATGTAACAAGAGAAGTTGGGCAAGTTCTAACCACACACTGTGTGCTAGAAACTGCCAATCATATTTTATCTTTTTTTCTCACTAAATTCTTGTAACTACACTGTTACTTTCATGAAATGAGCATTATCAGTGAGCCTTCATGTGATGTTTAGCTGCCCCTGGAGTCCATTATTGAGTTACAGATGCTTCATTCCAGCAAGGAGGACAAAACCCACAGGAACTTGTCTTTAAGGTGGCCTGGCAATTGTGGTAGGTGGAGTAATGGCCCCCAGGGATGTTTGTGTTGTAATCCACAGAAATAGTGAATCTCTTACAAGGGAAGGAAGAATTAGGTTGCAGATGGGATTGTGGTTGCTAATCAGTTGATCCTGAGATGGCGAGCGTTATCCTGCATGGTCCAGGTGGCTCTGTGTAATCCCAAGCATCCCTGTAAGTGGAAGAGGGAATGAGAAGAGAGAGACCAGTTGAATGGCTAGGTGAGGGAGCCTCATGTATAGGGACCAACTAGGAGAGCTAGTTGAGCACCTAGGTTTTAGTTGCATCTCTGAGTGTTTACCTATATATTACAGTTATGAAATGTAATTAGGCAGATTGTGTGACGCTGCTGGCTTTGAAGACGGAGGAACAGGGTTATGGCCAAGGAATGCAGGTGGCTTCTAGAAGCTGGAAAAAGCCAGGAACTGGATTCTCTCCTAAAATATGTAGCAGAAGGAACATAGTCCCAAGGGCATCTCGATTTTAAGCCAGTGAAACTGTTTTTGGACTTCTGACCTCCAGAACTGTAAGATAATAAAATTGTATTGTTTTAAGCAACTAAATGGTGGGAATTTGTTATGGTAGTTATGGGAGACTAATACAGTAGTTAAGAGCACAGATTCAAGAATCTAACTGCTGGATTTGAATCCCAGCTCCACGCCCTAATGTATGACCTTGGGCAAGTCACATAACCCCTTACACCTCAGTTTCCTTGTGTATGAAGAAGGAATCATAACAAGACTTCACAACGCTGTTGATAAGAATTTGAATAAGATAATTAGCATAAGAGTGGTTCAGTATGTTACCTGGCACATAGTAAGAACTCAGTAAATATTAACTCAGGAAAATTAGCTGTTAAGGGGAGGGTCATTTGGGAAACTGGAAACTATCACATGAAAGACAATGGATGTTGAGGAAACAAGGGGCATCTAAAGAGAGGATGTGAGCTTGGAATATGAGGCAAGAGAATTGTCTAAGTAGGGAATGTGCTCTCTTGGGAGGAAAATAAGATTTTACAATGAGGGAGTCTTTAGATTCACCTGCTTGCCTGCCTGCCCTCCCTCCCTCCTGCCCTCCCTTCCTTCCCTTCTTTCCCTTCCCTCCTCTCCCTCCCTCCTTCCCTCTGTCCTGTCCCTCCCACCCTCCTTTTCTTTTCTTTTCCCTCCCCTCCCCTCCCTTTCCCTCCCTCCCTCCCTCCCTCCCTCTCTCTTTCTCTTTCTTTCTCCCCTCCCTCCCTCCCTCCCTCCCTTCCTTCCTTCCTTCCTTCCTTCCTTCCTTCCTTCCCCTTTTCTTTTCTTTTTTTCCTTCTTTCTCTTTTCATTTCTTTCTTGTCTTTCTTTTTTTTGGACAGGACCCGGCTGTGTCACCCAGGCTAGAGTGCAGTGGCATGATCTTGGCCCATTGCAATCTCCTCCTCCTCCTGGCCTCCAAGTGATCCTCCCACCTCAGCCTCTGGAGTGGCTGGGACTACAGGCACTGGCTACCATGCCCTGCTAATTTTTTAAGGTTTTTGTAGAGATGAGGTCTCATTATGTTGCCCAGGCTGGTCTGAAACTCCTGAGCTCAAGCAATCCTCCTGCCTAGGCCTTCCAAACTGCTGAATTAAAAGTGAATCAGCCTCATAAAGCAGAGTCCCTGGGGCTAGAAAATTTTAAACAAAAGGTGGTGATCCAGACTCATTATCTATATAAGTGATGCTAAAGATGGTTGGGACAGGCTACTCTAAAGGTGACCCAATTTCCAGCCGGCTTTAAAGTTTTACCATGTAGCATTCCTTTGTTAAATACATGTTAGTACTTCATAAAATATGCATTTTAGCATCACAATGACATTTTTTTCTGAAAGCAATTATTTGTTTTGCTTTGGAACATGGATAACTTGAGGATAGAACTTACGCATCTATTTCAGCACTTTGGAAAAAGAGTCGGTGAGTTTTAAAATTATCTCATTTTTGATGTAAAGTTTAATTGGATGAATCATATGCAAGACTGTCACTTAATTCGTACCACAGTGTGCCACAGCCTGCTCTTGCTTTATGCAGTTAATTGTAACCCGAGTTGATGCAGCATTTTAACTAGCCTTTACCAGAATGCTCAGCTCTCCCTCCCTGACCTGCTGCTGCCCTAACTTGCCAGCTCAGCTCTGCCTGGCCAGGTTTGGCTGCTGCCCCAGCTCTGCCAAATGGTGCTGGCGTTGCTATCCGACATAAACCCTTGGACTCACAGTGTCTCTTGGCAATTCCTTTAAGCTCTCCTAGTTGGTCCCTATTTTTACTTTCACATGTTAATAAACTTTACCACTCTTCCTTGTCCTCAGTTCCTTTGATATCAGCAAATGGCTGAGCACCTCCTCTCCTTTTTTTTTTTTTTTTGGAGAGAAATTGGTACCTGAGGAAAAATTTTTAAAAAGTGGTTGAGACTGACTGCTTATTTTCTTCACAAATAACTATTGAAGTTGGATCTCTAAGTGTTTACCTATGTATTATAGTCAAAAATATATATAAAATATAGTCATAAAATAAATTACATTTGTTATTAGCCATGCCATTATTAGCTATGCCATAAAAAGTGATGATTATCCAGAATAATAGATTAAAAAAACCAGTGCTAGCACATCAAAGCACACTCAACTGCTTTCTTAATGGAAATTGTATAATTAAAATGCAAATTTGGATATATTTTAGTCACCCTGATACTTACAAGCTGTTTTAAAATAACTGGTCACAATGTAGCATAAGAATAAGATTCAAGTACTTTTGTTGATCTAATAGTAAACTCCATAATCTCTGGGTGACTTGTGTGCAGAGAAACATTGTCTTAAGTTATATTTAATGAAAATATTTTCATCACTTTAATTGCCAAAAAACTTTTGTCCACTAAAATTCAATTCATGGATCCTGTTTTTTTTTTTTTTTTT
>NW_016107344.1:11133773-11173552 GCF_001604975.1 Cebus imitator
GCCTTGCTTTGTTGCCCAGGCTGGAGTGCAGTGGTGCAATCATGGCTCACTGCAGCCTCAAACTCCCGAGCTCAAGTATACTCCCCCTTCAGCCTCCCAAGTAGCTATAGGTGCATGACAACCACATCTAGATAATAATTTTATTTTTCTGTAGAGACAGGGTCTCCCTATTTTGCCCAGGCTGGTCTCTAACTCCCGATCTCACCTGATCTTCCTGCCTTGGCCTCCCAAAGTGCTGGGATTAGAGGCATGAACCACTGCACCTGGCCGGGGATTTTCTCAACATGCTGATTGTGATTTGGTAGGTCTGGGGTATGGCTAGAGATTCTGATTTTTTAGCAGGCTCCCAGGTGATGCTCTTGCTGATGGTCTGTGGACCACGCTTTGTGGAGCAAGTGACTGGGTCAGTGGTCTTCCACTTTGACTGTGCTTCAGCCACATCTGAGGCATGGCTGTGTAACTCCCTCTCATGGCTTTGACTGGGGTCCCATATCTGCAAACTGTAATGCTGACATACGGACTTAGCTGAATTTCTCTGTTTCAAGTAATAGTTATCTCTTGATTGCTGGCACATACTTGCTAACATTTTTGGCACTATCAGTTTCACCATTTGAGGAGGAAGGGACTTTGCCACATCATAAATAGAAAAGGAATTGAGGTCATCTAGTATCTTGGCTTTAGGATGTATTGATCAGCATCATCATGTACTTGGCTCTTTTTTAATTGAAAACTTGTTTAAAGTAGGCAAGAACCCTTTCTGGGAATACCAGGCCAAAGTAAACATGGTAAGAATATTTGGTTAATTGACAGGGAGCACTTCCAGGTGGTGTCGTTCTGGGAGCCTTGGTTTAAGCTTTGTAAGGCCTTTAGGTTGCAGTCCCGAGGACAACTTTACTCATTTTCAGAATTAGTTAGGATTTTGAACTTATTTAGGACTTTTGTAATAAATCCTTTTATTAGCCTTGTCTCTATTTTTACACTGTTTATAAAAAGTGTCTTGTTACTTCTATTTATGATGACAGCTCTTGACCCTGTACACTCAGGAAGTTTTTGCAGAATTGGGTCTAACTGGCTTGATTTTATGAGTAGACATTTCTGTATTGCTACATTAAGGTTCCCTGATGCAGAATGTTCCCTCTATATGTTGGAAGTTGTCATGCTTGAAATTTTATCAAAGATTTTTTTTTTTTGATCCCTCAAGTAAAAATGAAAATGACTTTGGGTAGGGTAAGAGCCTAGGATAATACAGTGCATTTTCATGAGGATTTAGACTTTGGCATGATGAAATGATTGAATGCATAAGAAAAATCTGGATCATAATGGCATTTATGTAAATTAGACTATATATACGTATATATATGCAACAGTGCTTGTTAAAGAACATTTTTAAAAATTTACCTATATTTATGGGGCACAAGTGCAATTTTGCTACCTTGATGTATTGCATTGTGGTGAAGTAAGGGCCTTCACTGCATTAATCACTGGAACATTGCACATTGTATCCATCAAGCAACCTCCCATCATCCACTGCCTTCCCATCCCCACATTGCTCTGAGTCCCCATTGTCCGTCATTCGCATTCTGCTTCCATGTGTATACATTATTTGACTCGCACTTATGAGAATGTGCAGTATTTGTCTTTCTGCATCTGAGCTGTTTCGCTTAAGATAATGGCCTTCAGTTCCATTTGTGTTGCTGCAAAAGACATGATTTTATTTTTTGTGGCTGAACAGTATTCCATTGTGTATATGTGCCACATTTTCTTTATCCAGTCCTCCACTGATGGACACTTAGGTTGATTCCATATCTTTGCTATTTTGAATAGTGCTGCAAAAAACATACAAGTGCAGGAATCTCTTTGATATAATGATTCCTTTTTCTTTGGGTAGATACCAAGTAGTAGGATTGCTGAATAATATAGTGGTTCTATTTTTAGTTGTTTGATAGATCTCCACACTGTTTTTCATAGAGACTGTGCCAATTTACGTTCCCACTGGCAGTGTATAAGCATTCCCTTTTCTCTGTCATTTTCTGTTTTTTTTTTCTTTTTTTAAATAATAGTCATTCTTTTGCATGTTAAATGATAATAGTGATTTTAATTTGCATTTCTCTGATTAGCAATGTTGAAAATTTTTTCATATTTTTGTTTGCCATTTGTCTTCTATTGAAAAAGATTTATTCATATCCTTGGCCCACTTTTTTAATGGGATTATTTGGATTTTTGTTGTTCCTTACTAATTCTGGATATCAGCCATTGGATGTGTTTGCATATATTTTCTCCCATTCCACAGGTGGCCTGTTCACTTTGTTGATTACTGCTTTTGCTGTACAGAAGCCTTTTAGTTTAAGTCCCGTTCGTCTATTCTTGTTTTTGTGGCCTGTGCTTTTGAGGTCTTAGTCATAAATTCTTTGCTGAGACTAGTGATATGGTTTGGTTGTGTCCCCACCCAAATCTCATCTTGAATTGTAGTTCCCATAATCCCCAGGTTTTGTGGGAAGGACCTGGTGGGAGGTAATTGAATCATGGGGGTGGTTCCTCCCATGCCATTCTTGTGCTAGTGAGTGAGTTCTCACAAGATCTGATGGTTTTATAAGGGGTTCTTCCCCCTTTGCTCAGCGCTTTTCCTTCCTTCTGCCATGTGAAGAGGGAGGTGTTTGCTAACTTTTCCACCATGATTGTGTTTCCTCTAACCTCCCCAATCCAGTGGAGCTGTGAGTCAATTAAGCCCCTTTCCTTATAAATTAATCAGTCTTGGGCAGCTCTTTATAGCAACATGAGAATGAACTAATACAACTAGACATTTACATTGTTAAACATGTTAGAGAAGTCATCTTTAAAAAATAATTTGAAATGGGTACACTAAAATCCCAGACTTCAGTGCTATACAGTTCACCCATGTGACCAAAAACCACTTGTACCCCTAAAGCTATTGACATTAAAAATTAAAAAAATAATTTGAGGTGAAATTTATATAACATAAAGTATTAAAACCATTTTAAAGCACACAATTTGGTAGCATTTATTACACTCACCAATGTTGAGCAACCACTAAACGTTTCTAACATTTCAAAGTAACACCTCTTAACATTAAGTGGTTTCTCCCCATTTCTTCTTCCATTCAGCCCCTGACAACCACCAACCTGAATTTTGTCTCTGGCTTTATCCATTCTGGATATCTTATACAAACAGAATATGTGACTTTTGTTTGCTGGCTTCTTTCACTTGCTATAATGTTTTGTAGCACATATCAGTATGTCATTCCTTTTTATGGCTGAATACTATTTCATTGAATGGATAGACCACAGTATGTTTATCCATTTACCTCTTAGCAGACACCAGAGCTCTTTGTACCTTTTGACATGTACATGTACATGCATGTACATATAGTGTACTTATTTGAGAATCTTTTAAATTCTTTATGATATATATAAGATATATACCTAGGGGGAAGGAATTTTTTAATAGAAGGGAACGGGAATGAGTGGGAATGTGGGTTGAGGAGGATAATAATAAAAACAACAAAATAAAGTGAGAGAGCCCTTCTATTGACTGGTAAGAGCTTGCTTAAATAGGAATGATGAATTCAACTTTGGATCCCTGACATTCTTCCCAAGCACTTCCACTACTGTTAAAAGAGCAAGGAAATGTGCTATAATGATATGAAAATATATTACTGGATAAATGCTTTTGGAAGGAAAATGAGTTGAAAGGCTCTGAAAGGTGAAGTGTTAACAAAGACATCTCTTACCCTTGGGACCAGTGTGAGAATATTCATATTGGCCTTATGCTATTCTCATAACGCCCTTATTAGGATTTATAATGGAAATAGAGAAGAATTAAGATTCCACTGAAGTGTTTAATTGTGTTTGTTGCAAACTGGAAAATATTGGGTGGAGGTGGAATGTGACCCTACACTTGGGGTCAAGAGAATAAGAATGAGCACTGCTTCTCTCCGCACCTTTTCCCTCAAGGGTTGAGGCATTCTAACACTGGAGGGTCAAGGGGGTGGTAGCTTTGAGAGGACTGATAGGAGGCTTGAGTAGGAGACAGACTTGCAGAGTGAAAGACCAAGGAGGTCTTTCAGATTCTGGGTGGTAACTCATCTGTTGCCAGCAGCTGATCTTCACTGTCACTTATTATTTACTCATTAGTCTTCGGGATTTTTTGCCCACTAAATATCTACTTTATTTGATACTCAAATTCTTTGGGTAGTTTTTCTTTTTCTTTTTGAGATGGAGTCTTCCTCTCTTGCCCAAGCTGGAGAATAGTGTTAATAGTCTCGGCTCACTGCAACCTCTGCCTCCAGGTTCAAGCGATTTTCCTGCCTCAGCCTCCTGAGTAGCTGGAATTATAGATGTACACCACCATGCCCAGCTAATTTTTGTATTTTTAGTAGAGACAGGGTTTTACCATGTTGGTCAGGCTGGTCTCGAACTCCTGACCTTGTGATCTGCCCACCTCCACCTCCCAAAGTGCTGGGATTAACAGGCGTGAGTCAACGCGCCCAGCTGGGTGGTTTTTTTACTGCATCATCTGCCTCTCCGTTCTTGAATATCTCTTCCCTTGTTTTCCATAATGTTATTTTCTTCTCCTTTTCTTCTTATTTATGTGGATCCCAGATATATTTCTCTCTTGACTCCTCTCTCTTTAACTGTCCTTTAAATGCTGTTGGTTGATTGTGAATCCTTCTTTCTCTTTACTTTCAGGTCAAGGAGGGCACATTGACATCCCTAATTTCAACTACTACCAGTGTGTGCTAGACTCCCAAACCATGTTTTCAGATCCAATATTTCTCATGGGCTGCAAACCTAACTTACTGCTAGCTGAGCATCTGGAACTCAACACTTCTAAAAATTTATTTTTCTTTCTAAATTTTTTACTGTTTCATATTCTTTATTATTAAAAGTCTTGTGGTAGCCAGCTGCCAAAATATTCCCAGTGGTTCTCACTTTCTAATATTCACTTACTCGTACCTAGGAATTGTACCAGATTAACTAAGAGATCCCCTGGGGAGATTCCATTCTTCTAGTGAGGTGACCTACAGAGTATTGAAGTGATGCCTTGATTCTTTTTGTGGATTATAGTAAAATGTGAGAGGAGAAAGTGAAGGATAGGGAGTGACAAACATGGGAGAAATAGAAATTGCTGCTTTTGAAAATTGTCACCTCTTTAGTAAGTAAATTCTAAGATGGTAGAATTGAGAAATGGTTTTCAGGCATAGATTAAATTCAAAGAATTTGCAAGATTAAATTCAGACACTTTGCAAGAAAGTAAGGCCGATAAAAGAGTTGAGAATGTGGTTGTAAAATTCTTTAGGTTCTTAGATTCAAGATGGTACCTTGGGGTTCTGTCCAGTCAAGCAATAGGGCTTCTGAGAACCTTAAGCATATTGTCCTCCAGTCATCTCAGCAGGATACCAGGGAAGAGAAGGGCTGCTCTTGAAGAGACGCATGGTTGCAGCTTTTATCTAATGGAATAAACTCCAATAAGATTCACAGAAGATTTATAGCATCTTTGGGAGAATTGTATTTGCAGAAACACTGCCATCTGAGGCTGAAAGGGATAGAGAATTGTGTACTTAAGAGATCCTTAATTCTCTCAATTGCTATGGGTAGGTTAAAGAAGTAAATTGAAAAACCTACATAACCACAAAGAATAGGCTACTTTTCAGTGAAAAGCAAAGATGACTTTTAGGTTGGCACCAAGAATCCAAAGGGTGTAGCGAAAAATCATGAATTTTTGATTCATGGCCTTGAGTCCTCACGAAGGAACTGCCAACCTGTGTCTTGCAGGATTTTAGAATGTCTGTGGACCAGTGACTCCTGTGTGCCTTTCATTCCTCTACTCTCTGATCTGAAGTGTCCATAGTGATTTATTTTACACCTGTCACTCTATTGCATGCTGGGAGTGTGGGAGCATGTAACTTGTCCTAGTTCACTGGCATTCCAGTTGAGAGGAACTGTATTCAAGGGCCATAGTTAAGGAATTACAACTGAGAAATCCCAGACACTCCTGGATCAAACGTAGGTGATGATATTCCACATCACCTTGTAAAGGGATGAAAATTTGCAGGCCCTATTAGGGCTTAAGTGTATTTTGCGCATGGTCGGGACATGAATCACTGAGCTGGGTCCAGAGAGTGAAGTGTAGTAGCCAGTCCTCCAGAGAGCACCCCCCCCACCCTGTGATTCTCACCTCCTGGTGTTTGTGTTCTTGTGCCCTCTTCCCTGCATGGAATAGGGCTGACCATGTAACCAAGAGGATGCTGAGGAAATGATGGAATGTGACTTCAAAAGCTACACCATAAGACATTCCAACTTCCATCTTGCTCTCTTAGATCACTGGCTCTATCAAGCAACCCTTTGGAGATGTCCATTTGGTAAAGAATCAAGGCTTCCTGTTAACAACCAGCCCTGATTTGTCAGTCACCTGAGTGAGCCACCTTGGAAACAGCTCCTCCAAGCTCCAGGAAAGCCTTCTGATGACTGTAGTGATGGCTGACATCTCAATTACAACCTAATGAGAGGTCCTGTCCCCCAATTCAGAAATATCCAGCTAAGGCCACTCCTGAATTTCCTTCAGAAACTATGTGAAATCATAAACGCCTGTTCCCTTAAGGTGCTGAGTTGGGGATAATGTATTATGCATCAATAGATAAGTAGTAGGGTACTACAGTGAACAAATACAAACTTTCATTGTCTTGGTAGATAGGTGTGGCTTCCCCATCTTAGCTCAGTGGTAAGTACTCTTGTGCCTGATCATTAAGCTCTCTAATTTACCCTAGCCCGCTCCACCCTACACCTGTTATGACTGCTTTATAATTGATGGAGGATAAGGGCTGGAAGGGAGATTGGAGAGAATATGAACATCTTAAAGCCATGTATATTTCCTGTTTATGTAGTGCCTGTGTTTATTCATAGTCATGGAAACATTTAAAGCTAAAAGGAGCTATTAGATACATTTAGGGTTCATTGTTTTCTTTTGTGTGTGTGCCTGTGCGGGTGCGCATGTGGGTACGCATGTTTTGATTTGTCTTTGAGAAGCCACTTTTCATCCTGAAAGTACAGGGTTTACAGATGTTTAGAGCAGGATTTTGACATGAAGTATTTTATGGAAGTTGGGCAGTGAAATATTTGTGTGATGGGTTGGGCCAGGCAGGGTTGGGTTTCCCTTCTCTCATCGAGAAAAATGATTACCCTTGATAATGGGTTACAGATTCACAAACTGCTCATTTCAGAGATGAGGAAAATGGGTCCAGAAATGTTAACACTCTTTCCAAAGCCACACAGTTGTTTAGGGACAAAGCTAACTTGGAGTCCTGGCTACTGGTCCAATTAGATAAGATTTGTTTTAATTTGACCTCTATTTTTCTTTTTCTTTTTGCTACTTTCAAGTGAAAATAATTTCATTAAATGAGAACTACATACTTCCCTTTTAATGTGTTGAGCTTGGTGTGGCTTCTTGAAGTTTTAACTGACATGAAAATTTTATTTGATAATTTTGTGTATATTCTTAGGCACCTCTTTACCTGGATCCTTTGAAATTGCAAGTAATAAATTACCAGTGAGCTGAAGTCCAGGAGGAATGACTGAGGCTACCTTACCGATCTTAGTACAGCCTGGTCCTGCTGCATAGGCCATGTGTGACTTTGTTTACAAAGTTGTTCTGTTTTAAACTTGAGCATCATTGAACAATTAAAAAGATATTCTGCTTTTTTTTCTTAAAATAAAGGCTTTATTTAAGACTAGAATTTAACCATATTAATTTGTATCTTCTCTTGAACTTTGTCTTCAGTTAAGTATAGTCACTTTAGATATCAAATGCTTTCGTTCTATGTCAGAGGTTTTTGAGGAGAGTGTGGCTTTATTTATCTGTTCTTATCAACCTATATCTATTTGTCAGCCAGAAGAATGCTATTATGTTTGTATAAAATATCTGAAGAATTGTTTTGACTCTCATTTCACTAAGTTAACTTTTAGTTTAATCTTAATTTAATATTTTATGTAATACTTTAAACATTCAGAACCAAATTGAATGTGTTGAATTGGTGTGAAGACTTCTAATGGTTTGTTTTTCCTTTATTGATATGAGACTTGCTTCCTATGTGTATTAGTTCATTTTTACACTGCTATAAAGAACTACCTGAGACTGGCTAATTTATTTAAAAAAAAAAAAGGTTTAATTGATTGACAGATCTGCATGTCTGGGAAGGCCTCAGGAAGCTTACAATTGTGGCAGAAGGGGAGGCAGATATATCTTACATGGAGGCAGGTGAGAGAGAGAGAGAGAGAAGGGGGTAAAGCCCCATATAAAACCACCAGATCTCCTGAGAACTCATCACTATCATGAGAACAGCATAGGGGAAACTGCCCCATGATCCAATCACCTCCCTCCCTTGGCATGTGGGGATTACAGTTTCCTCCACTGACATGTGAAGATTACAATTTGAGATGAGATTTGGCTGGGGACACAGAGCCAAACCATATCACTATGGAACTTGGGGTATTGGTACATCCAACCATTTGTTCTTGCCTGGTTCTCAGACGGCCAATTTTAGAACCACTAATTTGTATCATTTGATAATCACAGATAGTATAGTTTTTAGAAACCGTGGGCCTAACAAAATTATCACTTTTTGCTCCTCTTGGAATGTTGCCAATAAATTATTTCTCTTTTTTCCATAGTAAGTCAAATGAAAAACACCTTTCATTGAGCTGCTCAACTTTTGATTTGCAAGTCTTTACTCTTTGACTTCATCTTATTTAAAATGATTCACGGATTTCAGCATTCAGCTAGGTTGTTCTCACTGCCTTTTATTCACAGTAGATTGGAATGACCTCCTACTTATACAAATATTGGCTTTTTAAGATGTCTCTTTTCCGAGTAATCAGTGTTGCTTTTCTCTGACCACACCTTTTCTTGTGCTTTCCGTAGATCCCCTTACTCTCCAAGAACCTAAGCTGTAGAATTTAGCCACTTTATCTTGGGAAAAGAGTAATTGCCTTTCTCCAAGTGGCAGACTGTCTTCTGGTCTGTGAAAGTCACCTGTTAGGGATGGGAGGCGAGGTTTCAAGGAGACTCACACCACAGAGGTAGCATTGCCAGCTGCCTCAGTGGACAGATGTGTGTTGGCATGCTGGGGGGCCATCCCTTTACCGAATCCTAACACGGTGCATATGTAGAGCCCGCATGGGCTCGGCACTAGCTTAATCCTATAAAGTCTTTTTTCTTTCTTCCTTTTTCTTTTTTCTTTTCTTTTCTTTCTTTCTTTTTTTTTTTTAGAGTAGTAGAGATGAAGCCTAAGCTAATTCTGGTAACCAAACGTATGTCTCTGAAATGTAGCTGGCTTTAAAATAGTCTATATTGTAATCTGTGTTTGTGCAGCAGTTTACATTAATGAAAAGCACTGGTGTGTGAATGGAGGATTTGGGTTTTGAAATTAGATATGAGGGCAACCTTGGAGGGAGTGGATAGACTTTCATTTTTTTTGGAGGCAGCTCTTGAGGCAGGTGCAGGGAGTGAGTAATGTGCCACACAAACTATGCAGTTTAGCCAATGAACGCTAGGTTTCTCCTCTGTCCTATAGTATGGTTTCCCTGTCTGTCAAGAGCCAGCTCAGCAACCAAACCCAGATTCCAGGTGTGGTATTCCACAGTCGTTCTGTAATTTGTAATCATAGAAACAGAATGTTCCTCCTCTTATTTCTTCCCTGCCAACAGTTTCTGGGTGGGTGAATGTCAGTAGCTGGAGTTATTTTTAAAGAGGAGAGGTGAGGCTTGCCGTGCAAAGCTGGGAAGAGGGCGTTTGTTTGCAGAACAGAGCTGACATCAAAGTGTAGATTACTGCTCAGTGGCTAGGCACTTGTCCTGTAACAGGTAATGTTTAACGTGCCAGTCACAAAGATCACAGAAGCAGCGTATGCCCGGGCATAAGATAGCACAACCGTGTATGCTCTGGAGGATTGAAAGGCTGTATAAGCCCTATGTATTTTTTTTCAAATATTTATATGCATGGGTCTTGTTGCCGCCTCTTTTGCTGACTGTAATTGGACTTTGAAGCTTCGAAGTTATATCATAAAAATTTGTAACCTTTGTCTGAGAGAGAGCTCGGCTAAGCAATCACTTTCCACTTCTTTTCACAGGATAATATAAACGTTTTCTTGAAAGCTTGTGAACAGATTGGATTGAAAGAAGCCCAGCTTTTCCATCCTGGAGATCTACAGGACTTATCAAATCGAGTCACTGTCAAGTAAGTTTCAACAGTTTGTTATATATATACACATATATTTAAACTTAGAGCTTGTAGCTTAAGTGAAATGAATTGCTGAGAGTTCATGATTACAGAAAAAAATCTCCTTCTCTCTGTCTTCTTGTTCTCATTCTAAAAGAGACTATTTTAAAAATGGCTTAGGGACTGTGAATGTGAAGCTGTTTGTAACTCGTAACATAGCATGGTCTTACTATAAATCTCTAATCTGACCAGAATAGTGGTGTTAATAGCTTAATGCTTGTCCAACATGGTAGTGTTTGGTTGCTAATGTTGAAGATATTCATTATACTTACAAGGTGAATTTAGGGATTATATTATAGTTTGTAGAGTAACAACAATATTTAATTTTTTAAATATATTTGGAATGAAGACATAATTATTAGCATAAAATTAGATAGGAAAGTGGTAAAAAAGACTCTCTTAATATTGGGAAGGCAGCAGTGCCTGGCACCAACATGTAATGCCAAGGACCTTGCCGGCTGTGGCTGACTTTTAAAAATGAGCTGTTTTCCACGATCTTAATAGTGTGGATGAGAAAGTGAAAGTGGGGGTGAGAATACGTACGCCAGTGTCTTTTAGATTTTAGGTGGAAAATGGTGCTTGTGTGGGAGTATGCAGTTTCAGGAAATCTGGTTTTAAGCTCTGATGAGATTTATTTACTTTTCCTATAAATCTAATTTGCTTCCAGGCAATCATTAACAAACTGTGTCACATAATAACTATCTCTTTGTCATCCTGCCTCTTAAACCAAATTAATATTTTTGTAAGGGAGAAAATAAACACCTTATTCTATCTATAGAAATAATGAAAATGGAAAAATCGGTTTCTACCAGTTCAAAGATTTAGCTTACGTGGTTAATATCCCTGTGTAAAAGCTTTAATAGTTATTTTTAAAACTGGATGACCAATTTTTTTTTGAAGAAAAATAACCAGGGATGTACATACCTGTGATAGCAGTACACAAAACAGCACCAGACCCAGGTAGAATTATGCTTCCAAAGTCTAACAATATATGTTTTTAAATGAACACGCTGTTTTGAACCTACCTGCTTCTAGTTCTGTTGAATAAGCTTTTCTAAACTCCATGGTAATGAAATGTCTATGGGACGGATGAATCTGCCCGCATTTCTGACTAATTGAAAGATAGTTTAGAGATTCTAAATTTCATCACCGAAGTGAAGTTGTGCTTCTACAGTATGTGGGGTCATGTTTACTTTCCATAAAAATGAAATATTTAGATGTATTTGTTTTCTTTTTCCTTATCAGCGCATTTCTTCATAAGGCCTATCTGATGGGCAAAGGAGCTTTAGACTTTGAAAGTCTTTTTCTTAAGTTGTGGATGCTTGTTAAGCATTAACGTGCTTCCCCCTAAAATCATAGACTCTGTTTTGAAAGTCTGTAGCCTGTATTTGGGTAGGCTGAGGACTAGGCAAAACATGTTTGTTGGCTCCCAAGTCCAAGAGTGTTTGCCTGGAGCCTGTTTCATGAGATGTTGGGCCTAAAATGTTTAAGACAAATTAGTATCTGGGCTCAGCCTTCGGTGAAATTAAATTACTGACAAACTGAAACTTTGAGGTCACGTAGTTAGAGCTGCAGCGAGAAGTATGCAGAACAACTTGTTTCGGTGGAAACCACAAGTCCGTCGAAGCAAGGTGTGCCTAAGTAGTGCCTGCAAGAATGCCTGAGTAGGAACTTTGACTTCACTCAAGAACATTCTTCCTGATAATTCTATCTCATTGGGCCAAAAAGCAAAGGAGTCGACCCTGGGTCTGCTGCAGTGGAAGCACTGGAGCCTCCCAGATGAGACTAAGGAAACTGACCAGCAGCTTCTTTAAAAATGTTGTCTAGGCTCTTATGCCTTGAGACAGCACTTTATCTAAAGGAAGCAGATTTAAAGAAAAGCAAATCATTGCTTACTACATAGTAATGCATTTTAATTTTTAAAAAATATATAATGTGGAGACTCCTTTGGGTCAAAATTCTTGTCCTATCATTACTACAGATTAAAGGATTTGATGTTGGTTAGATCAGTGGTTCTCAACTGGGGACAGTTTTGCCAACCAGGGGATTTCTGGCCACGTCTGGAGACACTTTTGGTTGCCATAGCTGGATAGGGGTGCTACAGGTATCTAATGGGACAGGAATCCTGCTGAATACACTTTAATGCATGAGATAGCCCCTACAACAAAGAATTTTCCTACTCCAAATATTAATAATACTGGAGTTGAGAAACTCTGGCTTTAGGCTTAGAATTTCTTACTTATTCCCTCCCTGCCAGAAAAATAGTCATGTGGAAATGAAGGATACTGACGGTGACAGCTTTGGCATTCTACTAAAATATTAACTTTTTATTTAGTGACATATAATTTATACATTCCTGTATTTGTTTATTGTCTGTTTAAATGGGAAGGCTCATTGTAACTTGTCTGAGAGTGTGGTAATGTGTGTAAGCACTCTGAAATTATTTTGCTTATCTGTATGCATTAAATTTACCAAAGCGTAACAAATGATTAGATGATTTTAAATGCTGTATTATGACTGCTCAGACTGCATCTACCAGTGCACAGACGTGTTGTTGGCCTTGCTGGAAACTGGATCTAATCATGACACATAATGAGAGCAAATAGGAAAGGACAGTCAATCTTCTCCGTGTTGGAAAATGTGGGGAACTTTTTTGTTAGTGGGCAGTGGTGATGGTTGCTGTATGGAGCACAAGGAGAGTCGTGTGTGTTGAAAATAAGTGACGGTAGCAGAAGCAAGTCAAGAGCTCTTGTTAATGAATAGTTTCAATAATCCAGGACTCCAACTAGTTTTCAATTTTCTAGCAATCAGAAATGTATAATTTAATTCACAGTAGTAACTTTTTACTAATCAACAAAACTAGCGTATTCTTTATATTTCTGTAAATTATCCTATTTTCTAATAATTATTTTACTTTGTAGGAAGCAGTTTTAATTTTTTCAAATGTGTTTGAATTATTCCATTTATTTAGGGATTACATATATTCAAGGATCAAGTGATACCTTTAATTTCGATATTCCTGACTTAAGGGGTAGGGTCCTATTAGGATCCCATTGTTTTCTTCTTTGAGAAGAAACCTCTTTTTTTTAATGTTTTCTGAGATTCAATTCAGATATAAACCTCTTTTCTTCTGAAAATGCTAATGAAAAATTTATAATTTAGTCTCCATGAATGGTAGATTGAGATCTACCCCAATCTGAGGCCACAAAATCAATCTTCTGTGTGGATGAATAACTGCATCATTATTCTTAACCATTTACTAAACATCCATACTGAGCACACACACTCCACAGAGAAAAGGTGGCGAGGCTCCGACAGAGCCATCTGTGCAGGCCTTCCATAAAAGAGCTATAGGAGATCAAGCATAATGTCCCCACCAGCCTGCCACAGCACACCGGAGAGCTCCTCTGGCAAGTGCCATCGTCTTTGTGGTGGCATCTGGTCATTAAGAGAGGTACAGAACAATGGGTTGCAGTAGAAAGCAACTCGACAGAGTAGCCTAGAGGTCCTATACTGGAGAACTAAGAGTTGGCAGAAAGGTAGGGTTTAACTATTAAAGGCTTTAACTTTATATATCTAGCAATTTGACTCAGAAACTAAGTCTTGTATTTAAACCACTGCTCTATATATCAAAAATGTTAAGCTGAGAAATTGAACAGATTGTAAACATGTTTCTTCTTTCCACCTCCTCACCATTCCAATCCAGTTTTTAGCACTTTTTCCGATACATTCTGTTCATAATATAATTACAGGATGGCAATGACTTTGAATACTATTTGTCATGCAAAGAAATTATTTTCTGGTATAGACTTACTCTATTATTCAGAGTATCGATATTTTAGGTATAAAATATAACTTTAAGTAAACATTGATATTAACTGAGTTTGTTTTTTTAGGCCTATTAAAATGAAAGTACAGAAATTAAAAATCTGTTATCTTTACACATGTTAGGTGCCAAAGGAACAGTATTTGGAATCAAAATTAGTGTTAACATATTTCCATCAGGAAAATAAAAGAGTCTCAAAGTGGTATTTCAAGGATGTAACTATTCACTAAAGCTTAAGAAGAGTGCTTGATTTTGTGACAGTGCTCTAAAGTCATTTCTTAGGAATCAGGTTCCCAGATGGCACTCTGTTTTAACAGTCTGCCAAATTGGGCTTGAGGTATGTAAGTGTATATGTGTATTTAAGGTTTATTCATGTAAGTAAAAATATACCTAGTTTGAATTACTTAATTTCTGCTTTTGAAAATAATTTAAGCCTAGTTTTACATATTTCTGGCAAGTACATGTCTTTCAAATGAGTTTCCCAACATTTTAATCTTTTTTTTCAAGCAAGCTTAATGATATCCAAACTTGGATCGGCAACTCGAGCGTGGTGACTTCCACCTGTCAACTCCTGTGACTATTTTAAAACATACCCTTTCTGCCAACTATTAGAAGAGCATAAAACAAAAAGGAAGTTGATTGCATTGTGTATATCTCTATTGCATTCAGCCATTCCCTTTTGTGAAGGGAGGAACTGGAAGGAGAGGAACATTAATTCTGGGTTGCTAAAGCTCTGTTGCAGACCATCAATAAAAATGTATGGTCAAATTTGGAAATGCTTTTTCATGACAAAGTTTGAATATCTAAGAGTCCTAGCTACAGGGAAAGGTTGTGGGATATGAGTCAGGTCTGATGCTGGGGCAAGCCATGGAATAACTAAAGTTTTATCTGTAGCTGCTTTTCTCCGTTTCTAGTTCTTGATCTGTTTCTCAGATATCCACGTTTCTGAATGCCAGTGTTTCTTCCTTTGCTTTGTACTCTCTCAAATCCAAAAAAGCCCTGAGGCTTGTCTTGGCCTGCTGGATGAGCCTTCATGCTGTGGACTTCCTGGCCAGGGTCTATATCTTTAAAACTATCCTATCTTATATTCATTACTCCAAAGGGTCTCGCTTGGTGGCCAATCTAAATAGCAGTTGACTTGAGTCACTTAATGGGAGAATGAAAGTTGTTTGTCTCCCTTGATCAGTTAGCATTTGTTTTATAACCGGGACCTTGGAAGGGTTAAACCAAAGAGATGTTTTTGTTGAAGAGATTTGTCTTTCAAATTATTGTCTGCAGGGCTGCCTATGTTGACTTAATCCAACTTTTAAAATTGCTAATTCTGAAATACCTGTAGTTCCCTCAGTTTTTTTTTTTTTTTTTTTTTTTTTTTTTTTTTTTTTTTTTTTTTTTTTTTGTGAGCTTTACCAGTAACCGGAGTATTATTTTTTGTTTTCCTCACTTTCATATTCTATTCTGGTTTGATTTAAGCGATTATTTGTGTGAGGGTATAGGCGTTGGGGGTATGTGTGCTTAAATCCATTTCTGGAGCTACAGAGTAGAAAATGACACTTCATCCAGTAAGAGGAAATTTTGGTTTTAGAGAAGTCATCACTTGTTTGTTATGTAATGAGCACTCATTCAGCATCTTCTATGTGGCATATACTTACACAGACATGGATAAGATGGAGACCTGCCCTCAGTGGGGTTCACGTTATAACTGGGGAGATGTCCCTGTAAATTCACAGCTGGAATACATTATATAAAGATAAATGCACAGGTTTCTCTGTACATATAGAGATGTGCAGTCATTTCAGCTTTTGAATCAGGAAACTCATCTAATTGGAGATGACATAGGTTTCTCATCTGGGCTTTCAAAGGACTTTTTGTTTCCTCTACATCTAGCTCTTCCAGAGACTTGAAACTATTTGAGGGCAGGGAACATGTATTATTCCCTTTAGCTCCTTGGTTCCTGGTACCGTACGTCTTTACATGTTTATCTGAAAATTGGATTTTAATTACAAAGACTTCCTGGATATCTTAAAACCAGGCTTTGAAGATGGGGAAAAACCTGTCTTAATCTTTGCCACCTCATCTTCTTTTTATTCTCAGTATTCAAATGCAAAGCAAATCTGGCAAAGCAGTCACTAAACTTTTGGTTTCAGTTGCTGTTACTTATGCTAGAATAATGATAATGATATGGCATATTATAACATAATCTAAAACTTACACAGTTTAAGAGGAGTGTGTTTTTCAGCTGTGTATGTAATAAACTAAAATTGGAACTTTGGACTATGTGCCTTTCAAGGTTGTTCAAAGTTTTAATAAATCCTTGTGCTGATGTGCCAATAATAAATGTTAAGAATGCTTAACTGACATTTAAAGGATGTTTATTTATATAAAGTGTTAGAAACATTTCAATGTCTTCATAATCACTGATCACCTTTTTTTTTTTTTTGAGACAGAGTTTCACTCTGTCATCCAGGCTGGAGTGCAGTGGGGTGATCTCGGCTCACTGCAACCTCTGCCTCCTGGGTTCAAGCAGTTTTCCTGCTCAGCCTCCCAAATAGCTGGGATTATAGGTGTGCGCCACCACGCCCAGCTAATTTTTGGATTTTTAGTAGAGGTGGGGTTTCACCATGTTGGCCAGGCTGGTCTTGAACTTCTGACCTCAGGTGATCCACCCACCTCAGCCTCCCAAAGTGCTGGGATTACATGAGTGAACCACCATGCCCGGCCATCACTGATCACTTTTTATCTTGTGAAACAAATCTAAAGTGTATACTAGAGACTTTTGGGTAGAAAAATATGGTGGTTATCTAGGTAGTTGGAAGAAGCTCAAGGACAAAGAATAGAACATTTTAAAAGCAGGAACCCATGGGGAAGGTAATTTTGTTGTTGTTGTTGTTGTTTGTTTGAGATGGATTCTTGCTCTGTCACCCAGGCTGGAGTGCAGTGGCACCATCTAGGCTCACTGCAGTGTTCGACTCCCAGGTTAAAGTGATTCTCTTTCTCAGCCTTCCAGCTAGGATTCCAGGCAGTCCACACCAAGCCTGGCTAATTTTTGTATTTTTAGTAGTGACAGGGTTTTACCATCTTGGCCAGGCTGGTCTTGAACTCCTGACCTTGTGATCCATCCGCCTTGGCCTCCTAAAGTGCTGGGATTACAGGCAAGAGCCACCATGCCCAGCTGGGAAAGTAATTTTTTATGAGAAGTCATCAATATTACTTTAATAAGAAATTTTACCGACAAGTTTACAGTAAGCCTCACTCCTTCCAAAGTCAAGTTACCTGCCTTACTACTTTTTACCTTTGTCTAGTATTAAACATAAAAGCCTGCCCTCCTTCTCAAAAAAGGTCACATTAACTTTGACTTTGGCATAATCAGAAACATTTGAAGGACCTGGACACAGAGAAACTTGAAGATTTCTTCACAGTTTATTTGAGCTGTTTCTACTAAAGCCCAGGCTGAATTTGTTACTTTCCAGGAAGGAACAAGCACATTCAGCAGATATGTATCCATGATTGTGAAGAGAATCGTCCTTGATGAGAGTAGAGATGTTGGTATTCCCTTGCTTGGGTTTAATCCCATCATTTCACTTAGTAGCTGAATGACCTTAGACAGATTACTTTTCCTCCTTGTAATGGCTTTGCTTCTCCGAGAGTTTAATTTTATGGCAAATAATTATTTATTGCTTTGTCTGTGCCAAGCTGTATGCTAAACCCTGGTAATAGTACATTAGACAGTTGTAATTGCTGTTTGCTTGGAACTTGGCAAGTCATATCACTTGGGTGATACCCCTGCCTCACAAAGATGTTGTAATAATTAAATGAAGTCAGGTATATAAAGTGTATAGTGCCTGTATATAGTAAGTATTCCATAAATGGTATTGAATGATCATTCTGATCATTTTTGTAACTTGGCTTTCTTTTCTTTTCCAATCCTAGGAAGATATGTGTCTCCTGTAGGGAAACATGGAGGAAAAAATGTGGCTTCTGGCTACTTAAATTGTGCTTACAAATACAAGCTCTTTATTTTTGAGAATTTAGGCCATTTAAAACGTATCCCTTTTCTCCATTGGGAGCAGATATTAAAACAAATATGTTTTTCCAACATTTATGGTTAATGAAATTGTTGATAAAACAACAATTTATCATTTTATTAGAATAGCGAAGCTGGAGACCACAGAATAGACAGCTAAGTTATTTGCTCTTGCCTCTGTGTACATGGAACCAATACAATGGAATTAACTTTTTCGAGACCAAACTTCTTTCTGTATTTTCTGAAATCTTTGAAATTTTAAAATTTGATTTGAATGTCTCCTTAAAAAGTTTTATTTCCATATTTTAAAAAAGGGAAAATTTAAACAGCACTTAAAAAAATCCAAACTAGTCAGTGAACACAAATTCAAACCCCAAACTCTACATTGTTTATTGGTTTATTTTTTTGTTGTTGTTTGATTTTTCCCCCTACATTTTTGTGAAGAGTGTCGTTTTGGTCATAAAGAGGCTATCCTTTATACAGATAAGAAGCTGTTATCTGAAAGCTGTTTTTGTAGAGCTTATGAGTATTTTTCTTTTTGGAATAGGTGTTCAAAATCTTGTCTTCACTGAACTCAAATGTACGTCACAGTCACATTTTCCTCTTAGAGAAAACGTAGCTGCTCCTGGACTTCTCCCATTTGCTTTACTCTTTAAAAGGCTATCATACTAACAACATGAGAAATCTTGATTCTATCATTTGAAATATTTGTTTTTTACCCTAGGCATTAAAAATTGTAAATAGCAATAGGTACTGTGTTTGAGATGAAAGACATGCTTATTATTTAGTTCCATGTTACTTGTGTACAGTGAAATGTCAAGAAACTGGGAAGTATAATGTTATGTCAAAATACATTAACATAAAATTTTATTTTTTTTCTTTAAAAAAGTAGAACCTGACTATGACATGTTAAATACAGTAGGCATAAAAGTTTTTGTTGGCTATTTAGTGTTCTGCTTTTAAAGTTTAGGTTAATGGAGCAGTTATGTTTTAGCAGTAATTGCCCTGATATGGTTTATGTCATGCTGAGCAGCAATCCTGGGTGGCATTGATGGTTGATGGATTTATCCTTTGCTTTTCAGAGACATGCCTTTCAGAGTACTCCTTTATCCTGGGAGGCAGAATTCTGTGTCACTTTATCTTTTGAAGAGCTTGGTACTAGTGCTTCAGACACCATTGACCAAATATGCACAGTAAACCTAAAAAAGCATGTTCCCAAAGAGTTACTGTAAAACCTTTAATTTAAAAAAGAATGTATATTTGTACACTTAGTAATTCATACTAACATTATTCTAAATGTAAATATAGATATTTTTATAGTGTAATAAAATCTCAGTAGATTAAAAACACATGTTGAATCATCACACTTCAAATAAGACATTTTTTCCTAAGCTTCTAAAGGAAAAAGTGGGGTCCTGGTGGGCCTGGGAGAGGCACCTGCTGTGAATTAAGCTGTGTTTGTATTAACCATTGCAAATTTAACAAGGGTTTGCTCTGTGTGCTTTGAGCAATTTGAGGGAGAAATCCCTAAATAAATATCAAGTATTACTGTCATTACTATATTTCACTATTTCATTACATTATGGTAATATTGGTGGCTGTCAATTTTTTTGAAATGCTTTTTTTTCTGTATTCTATTTAATTTACTGAGATACAGAGAAAATCAAAGGAATTAGTATATCTGGGTCAGCAATTTGACAGATTATTAGACTTCTTTTGGCCTCATACTGAGAAATAAAAATCTCTAATCCACAGTTATTGTTTATCTCATGCTCAATTTTGCGTGTAATAGGGGTGCATTCACTTTTAAAATGACCAAGAATAGAGTCACACACACACACACTCTCTCTCTCTCTCTCTCTCTCTCTCTCTGTTAAATAAGAACATAGATGAGATTTCTAAGGCCTCACAGAATGCGGTGCCAGAACCTAAAGGTCCCTGGATCCTTGTTTTGGTGGTGAATTTTTTTTTCGCCAAAGGAGCCTGGTTCCATGTCCTGGAGAAGAGATAGGGGCAGTGTCCTTAAATATAGGTGTCTTCAGCATACCAAGTTATTAAGAAATAGAGCTTTTTGTCCAGGGTAGAGAGAAGCAGCCCAGTGTTGATGGGGATGTGGATGGGTGGTGTGGGGGGCTTGTATAGAGCCTCACATGCTCTACCCTTGCTGTTAAGTCCTCTCAGTGTGGACCTTTTGTCTTGTGCCTTGTCAGTATCATCCACTGAATATTTCATATTCACTATGGACAGATCCCAAATCTGTGTATAGATAAGAGAAACAAGACCTACTCCTTCCCTACCTCAATCTTAAAGCTGAAAGTGGAGAAGCAGAAAAGCACGCTTAAGTCTTGTGATTTAGTGTGCAACTCTAAGGGAATGCTGGATTTGGAGTGATGAATAGCAACAAGTTAGGAAATCTCTGTATTACAGCCTCCAGAGTATCTCAGAAATATTCCTGTCACTGTGATTCAATTAAGTTTAGACATACTGGAAGATATGAGCTTTAGAACACTGTCAAGTGATTTACATAAATTATTTCTCAACTCCTAACAGCCCAGCCAGGTATTTCTCTTTTGCTTCACATGCCTGAAATGAAATGAGGCAGAGAAGAGTAAGTTACTTAGTTAGATGACCTTGCTCAAGTAATGAAGGTAGGTTTTTAATTCCTAGGGTATTTTTGCCTGCATGCTCCTGCTTCTCCCAGTGTGTTGTCTAAACAGACTTAAACAGACTTTAAAAATTTGCTGACATTCTTCCTAGGGCTATGTGACTAAAATTGTCATCACTTGCTTTTTAACCAGGCCAGATGTACCCAGAATGAATTTGTGTATATGATTGAGAATACCTTATTTGATACATGGCAAATATCTTTGCATTATGATCTTAAATTTTTTTTCTGAGTTTGTGAGCTAAGTAACTTTGAGTGGATATATTAAAATGTGTCATCAAGTCTCAGATAATTTTTTTTAAGCTCTCCTAATTTTAGGAATGTTAAATGAGAACATGTGTGCCTGAGAATAGAAGAAATACAGTACAAATATGGTCCCCTAACACTGGCTAGTTGAGAAATAATAAAATATTTGAATTTTGATATATGTACACAAATGCCTTTATAGGTTTTATGATTTTCATGCATTTATTTATGAATGTTCCATTGTATTTGCTGTGATAATGGAACATTCTTGTTAAGTGCTGAGGATTGTAAAGCCTTACTAATCTAAATTGCTCGGGATCATACTATCACACTTGACCTTTATAGCACTGGCATGAAACCTGCCTTTAAAAATAGAATTAGTAAATACATTTTATTTAGAATAATCTCTTGTTTACCAGTATTTGATGCTCTGTTTTATTTAGTCTTGTTAAAACCACACGAAACTGTGTCTCTTTCCTCCAAACATCCTTGGCTGGGAATAAGTGGTCTTTAAAAAAGAAACCAGAACATGGGATATTATTTTGTTGCAATTTAGATCATTACATATTAAATTTTATGCAAAGAATTAAAGATTAATAATTTGAAGTTTTATTCCAGAAACCAAATTATAAGCAGAAAGATAAATTACAGTAAAAGTATCTATTCTGTTGGATTAAAGAAGAAAAATTACTTCAGTACATTGCCCAGAGTCCTGCTATCATTGTTGCCATTGGAGGGTTGTAAACAGGTGGTAAGCATAGCACACCAAGTGTAACAATAAATAGTGCAGACTAATTCCAGTAAGATGAAACTCTTCTCTGGTTGCTGAAAGAAGAGTGGGGATCAAATAGTGACTCAGAAAAGCAAAGCCCAAGAAATGACTCAAGCACAGAAACACTTTAAGAATTTCTTTACCAAGATTTATAATAAACGAACTGATCATTTCTTACTAAGCCTTTAGAAATTATTTCTAAGTTTCCAAATGATTGCCAATTCTTAGGAGGAAGAAATATTTATTAATCTTTCATTTCATGAATGAGATGATTTAGATTGCCAAAGACACATGAAACTAATAGTAGTCCAAGATATGAATATCCAAAAGAAGACAAAGAGGGATAATTGTCCTTTAAATAACTAGTACATGGGTTAGATGTGATAAACACTTGAGGTTTAAAGTTATTAAATGTACAAGTGAAGGAAAAATACTGCTTTTGAAAGGGTGAGTGGAGAATGGAAAGAAAATGTTTGAATGTTTTGCTTTAATGCCTTTTGTAATCTTACAAACACTTTATAAGATAGGGTGGTTGACTGAGTTTACAGGTATGGAAACTGAGACACAGGCTCAAGGTCACAGGCTTAGTAAATGGTGCAACTCATATGACTCCAAACCCAGTTCTGTTTCTCTTATAAAATCGTCTCTATATCCAAATGAAGGATATGAACACTAAATGAAGGAATTTTTTTAAACAGAAAAACATGTTAATGTGTACCTGTCAGGTATGGCAGTAAGGCAGTTCTGGAGATATGGGGGAGTTTGTAATTTTTAGAAGCTATGGGTGAGAAGTTATGCAGACTTTACTGAGAGTTAGAGTGCTTTAAACAAGTGCTTCTCAAACTTCACTGTACGTATAAAACAACCAGGGATCTTGTTCAAATGCGGACTGGTTCATTAGGTCTGGGGCAGGGCTGGGACTCTGTATTTTTAACAAACCTTCAGGTCTTGCCAATGAGGACCACAATGAGTAACAAAGGTTTAGATAATAAAAAGTAGTGATCACATGGTGGAGTGAGAGTTTAATGAAAGTTGCGGGGGTGTAAGTCATAAGTGTGTAGCTAAAGGATGGGTAGGATTTAAATGAGAAGTTAACGACCACTGCGTGCCCAAAGGCACAGAGGCAAGAAGTCCAAATCCAACATTTCACAGAGCCTTCTGGAGGTACAGCATGGAGTAAAGATGAGGTCTTAGCTCTTCAGGCTTACATTCTGATGGGGGAAGCTTAAGACATGTGTCTTTAATGGAGTTGGGTAGATTGGAGGCAGGATGAAAAGTAGGTTGGGACAAGCTTGAGTGAGGCCTCTAAGATTCTGGCTAGGGGATTTAAACTTTATCTCATAGGTAATGGGATTATTACCGCAAGATTTTGAGCAGAAAGTTAAAATGTGAAAGGCAGACTTAGAAAGATAAGGTACCAAGCCTTTAGAAATTATTTCTAACTTTAGAAGTAGCCTACACAATGAATGGAAGGAAAGCAAGTATGGAGGCTGAGAGAGGTAAGGTAATGATTGCAGTCAATGAGTGTTGTGATAAGGAAGCCAGCTGCTAAAGCAGTGAACATGTAGATGAGGAGACAGATGCCAGAGATGTTTGGAGTAAGACGTGATGAGGATTGAGTCAAGTGAAGGAGAAAGAAGAGTTAGTTTTTGAGCTGTGCAACCATTAACAGAAACAGAAAAGGTAGCTGATTTGGAGGGGAGATGGAAATTAAGTGTTTAACACATTGTGTTGGATGTGAGAGTAGAACATTCAAATGAAAATATAGGAGTTGTCAATATATTTAAGAAGAAATCAGTGCTGGGTTTGTAGATTTGGGAGGCATCTATGAAGCAATAATAGTCATTTGTAGGAAAACAAAGTCTAGCTCTGAGGCAGTGAAGGTGGAAAGAGAAGTATTTCTTCATTCCTTTTTTTTTAATGAGCGCTTTCTGATGTTGCTTTTTTTTTTTTTTTTTTTTTTTTTTTTTTTTTTTTTTTTTTTTTTTTTTTTTTTTTTTTTGCTTTCTTGGTGGTGTAAAATGATCACTGCTGACTTCAAAACCAAGCCATACTTCTCCACGCTGTTTTCTTCTCCAGGAGACCCTTCTTACCTGTCTTTGCTATTTGTCTTACAATTTTTTTCAGCTTTATTGTTGTATAATTTACCTACAACAAAATTTATTCTATTTTGTTTACAGTTCGAGTTTTTGTAATTAAATATAGTTGGGTAACCATCACCATGATCAAGATATAGAATGCTAGAAGTTTTCTCACGTCCCTTAGTGATCACTCTTTACCTGATCTCTAGCCACAGTATTGTTCATTGTAGTGTTGCTTTTTCTGGAATATCATAGGCATTGAGCATACAGTATGTAGTCTGTTGTGTTTGATCACTTTCAATTTGCATAATTTAAAAAAATTGATTGGTTGAGTAATTCCTTATTACTAGGTAGTATTTTTAAATGTGGATTTGCCACAGTTTATCTGCTCACCAGTTGATGAACATTTGCGTTTCTAAGTTTTGGCTATTGTGGATAATACTGTTATAAACATTCACATACAAGTCTTTATGTGAACATTTTCATGTCTCTTGAATAAGTCCTTCGGGAAGGGATTGCTGGGTCATATGGGAAATGTATAACCAACTTTGTAAGATATTGCCACACTGCTTTCCAGTGCAGCTGCACCGTTTGGCATTTCTATCTGTAATGTAGGAGAACATCAGTTGTCCCACGTTCTCTTCAACATTTAATATTATCAATCTATTGAATTTAGTCATTCTACCTAGTGCATAGTGGTATTTTACTAGGATTTTAGCTCACATTTTCCTCATGACTAGTGATTTTTGAGCATCTTTCCGTGTATTTAATGGCTGTTTTAATATACGTTATTTTCTGAATGTTTTCAATCATATGCCAACTTCTTAAACTTGGGTTGTCTTTATCTCATTGAGTTATAAAACTTCCTTATATATTGTGATTAGAAGATATATCAGTTATCTTCTCCCACTACGTTACTTGCCTTGTTTCATAGTTTTGTCTTTTGAAGAGCAAAATATTTGCTGAAATTACCATTTGATTATTTTTTCTTTTATGATCCATGCTTTTTTGTATTCTGCTTAACAAATCTTTGTCTCACTCAATGTTGCAAAGCTATTGTCTAATTAAAAATAATGCGAGGTGATAAGGACTATGAAGAAAAAGAGAGCAGGGTGAGGAAGAGAGAATGTCAGGAAGGTTCTTTTGGTTATGATATTTTAAGTATATTTTCATATAAACCTCTTCAGTGGACTTAATAGCAAATATAGCTGTGGGAATTAATATTGTATGCTAACAATGTCATTATGAGTTTTGGTAATCTTAATCTGTAAAAAACTCACTGAGTTGAGCCTTTAATGTCTTAAAGTTCTTGGCAGGGAAAGGACACTATTTAATAAATGGTGTTGGGAAAACTGGATAGCCGTATACAGAAGAATGAAACAGAACCCACACTTCTCACCATATACAAAAATTAACTCAAGATGGAATAATGGGTAAGATCTGAAACTATAAAAATCCTAGAAGAAAGCCTTCTAGACATTGGTCCAGGCAAAGAATTTATGACTAAGTCCTTAAAAGTAAACTCAACAAAACAAAAAATAGACAAATGAGACTTAAATGGATTAAACTAAAAAGAGTCTGCAAAGCAAAAAATAAATAAAAATAACAGAGTAAACATATAACCTAAAGAATGGGAGAACACATTTTCAAACTATTTGATACAGGGCTAATATCCAGAATCTACAAGGAACTCAACAAGAAAAAAAGCCCCATCAAAAAGTAGACTAGAACAGACATTTTTCAAAAGAAGCATACAAGAGGCTAACAAACACATGAAAAAAATGCTCAACATCACTGATCATCAGAGAATGCATATTAAAACCACAAAGAGATACCAGCTTATACCAGTCAGAATGGCCATTATGGAAAACAAAACAAAACAAAACAAAACAAACCAAACCAAACCCAAACAGGTGTTGGATGTTGGTGAGGATGCAGAAAAAAGAGAATGCTGGTACAATGCTATTGGTGGGAATGTAAATTAGTGCATTCTCTATGGAAAACAGTATGGAGATTTCTTAGAACTGAAAATATAACTACCATTTGAGCCAGTAGTCATCTATCCAGTATCTACCTAAAGGGAAAGAAATAAAAAGATACCTACATTCATGTTTATTGCCTTACTATTTATAATAGCAAAGATACAGAATTAACCTAAGTGTCCATCAGTGGATGACTGGCTAAAGAAATGTTGTGGATATATTTATGCCATGGAATATTAGTCTCCCATTAAAAAAAAGAATGAAATCATGTCTTTTAGAGCATCATGGATAGAACTGGAGGTCATCATCCTAAGTGAAATAACTCAGAAAATCAAATACTCCATGTTCTCACTTATAAGTGAGAGCTAAACAATGCCTACACATAGATATACAGGATGGAAAAATAGACTCCACAAGGTAGGAGGATGGAAGGGGAATGACGGTTGAAAAATTGCCGAGTGGGTACAGTGTTCACTGTTCAGGTCATGGGGACACCAAAAGCCCAGACTTCACCATTACATAATATATCCATGTAACAAAACTGTACTTGTACCCCCTAAATTTATGAAAGATAAAAATAAGTTCTCAGCCACAATGGAGGCACATTGAGGTAATGTGAATAATAATGAGCTAAATTTCTATAGTCTATAATGTGTACATATTTCAAAACATCTTGTTGAACAAGATAAATATATACAATTTTTGTTAATTAAAAAAAGAAGGCACACTAACTTCTTAAGGTTAGGGTGCATTTGTGTGTACGTGTGAGGTCCTCTCTCCTCTGCATGCCTGCCCCAAAATCTGGCAGGCCACTGGCTTACATAAGGCTTGTGTCTTTCATATAGATTTCACCCTTACAACGAGTGAGAGCATTGAAATTTGTTTTTCTTTTAAGAATTTTGTATGATTTCAATTCTAGGAAGTGCGCTCTGATCCAGTGGTTAAATACTATTGACATTTTGACTCTTAATTTTTCTAGAGAGCTCTGGTGTTTAGTCTACTCTTCTCCTCAAATCTTCTGTGTGTACTTGAACCATGCATTCTCACTCATAAGCCCACTATGGCTCCCGCTCACCCACTGGGGCAGATCCAAGAACGCTCCTCCGATAAGAGTTTTATGCAGTTCTGCCTTCTGGTTACTTGCTGCTTGTTCAATTGTGTTTTCATTTCCCTTCCATACAAACTTTGTCAACCAGTTAGGTCAGCTTTATCTTTTCTTGCACCCCCACCCCCACCCTGGACAGCCATTCTTGGAGGCCAGGCTCATCTTGCCTCATCCTCGAAGCCATCTCTTACTAGGAGAGGAAGCCAGGTACCTGGATACTGATCCTAGTTCAGCCACTACTGACTGTGCGGACTGTGGCAAGTTTTCTTGTCTTCTCTGTCTTTCCATTTCTTTATAGTATGAGACACAGCACCAGTATCTACTGCATAGGGACCATTGTGAGGATTAAAATAGCTTAGATGTCTGATGAATAGCAAATATTTAGTAAATGTTAGCCATTTTAATATTACTACTGATACTATTTCTGATTAAAATTTTAGAAAGTTCTGTTCTCTGAACTTTCATGCTATGTACAATTTACATTAATTTTTTCTATTACATTTTTAACCTTTCTTGTAGATTTAAAACTAATAATTCTTAGTATATCCAAAGCTAGGCTGAATTAAAAATACGTGGTGAATGATGACCAAGTGAGAGCAGGAACACTCTCAGGGAGCAAAGAAGATCTGGGTATGGGTTCTCGTCCCTGTAGACTTGCAGGGAATTTGCGATGGATACGAGGCAAGAGGAGAAAGTACACCGAATTGCTGTTTTGTCTTTTTCTTTTTTGGATTTTTTTTTCTCTTAGATATGGACTAATCTACATCTTTTTTTCATAGAAATTTTAATTCCCTTATGTTTGCCTCTGCTTAAATTTGTAATTTCTGATTCCCGGGAATTTCACTTAATAAGACGTAGGTAAAAGTGGTTTTGTAGTTAAAAGTATTGCTGCATCTTAAGAAAAGGTTGTAAGGGTGCATTTCTCAAATGTGGACTAAGCAGTACAGTTTTAGTCTTGGAGGAATAAGGAGGAAGGGAAAATAAAGGATCAGTGCACATGAAGAGAAAAAACAGGGAGAGACCCTCCAAGGAGGAAATCAGCAGCGTGTGTGGACAAAGGGAGGGGTGGCCAGGGGGCTAGCGTGGCTCCTTTTGCCAGGAGAAAATGGTGCGGCTCAGGTGACATTCCTATAGAACCAATCTGTTCTACCCACAATAATTACAATAATGGGGAGGAAGAACCTCTAAAGGCCCTTCCCCTTTTATATGGAGAGGAAAGTTTCTTTTTTTTGTTTTCTCATATTTAGGATAAACTAAAAAGTATATGGCAGTCTAAATTTTAAGGCATGGAAGGCTACAGATTTAGAGATAATGATAGCTCTCTCCATAATTCTTGGCTATTTTGATTACTGTAACAGTTAAAAACATTTGGATTTATTTTTTATGAACAGAAAACAGTGTTCTTAGAAGGAAAAAGATGAAAAATGTTTCTGTGTTCTCAATTTGAAATATGTAAAATTATAGAATAGCCCACTAACAGTTTTTTTTTTTTGTTTAATCTAGTTCATTATTAGGAATGATTGTTTTTTTCTTATTTCCTTAAAGACTTGCTTACAGATGGATCATTTGTCCTCTTTATTTTAGTAATAGTTGTATTAAAGAAAATTACAGAACTAGGAAAGGCATAATTTTACAAAGAAGTTGTAGTAAGTCATTGTGTCTAAGGGCCTCAAGTCTTTTTGAAGTTGGTTCATTCATAAAATGGTGGGAGTTAAGAATCAGGAAGGACTTATCTTAGATAAACCTTTGAACTTCTGTAGATTCATTTCCCTTGCCTCCAGGTGCATTGTTCATGATTCTCTTCCTTGTCTCCCACTCCTAAGTCAATAATTTGACAATCTGGTGTTGGATCTCTTTTTATATTCTATTGAAACTGTAAGAAGAAAGTTGGAGTTCTATGATTTGAAAGCTTTATTGAAAATTTCGTGGAGTAGCTTTTCTGAATCCTTTGATAACATTCCCGTTTTTTGCTACCAATCACCTCGATTGTAATTTCAAAAGAATTTTAATTTCTGAAGACTAAAACATTGACATAGGTTTAGGAGGAGATAAATACGGTATTAAATAGTTATTAGCCTTCAACAGCTCTGGAGCACATTATCCCATAATTATAATCGAGGTAATACATGGAAACATCTCAATATTAGTTCGGAGTGCTTCATCATGTCATGCAGTTGATAGGAATGTTCACTGTCTTATTTGAACTTACCAGAAAGACTCAGAGAGAGGGGCTCTCTAGGGAGACTAGTAAAGCTCTAGGTTGATTTTCCTATCAATTGAAAAATTGTAGTGTGAATTGTTAATTTGAGAAACGTGCGCTTTTCAGAAATGCTCCTTTGTTAAGAGGTAAGAATCAGAACACCAGAGCTGGAAAGTGCTAAGGAAATAATCTCGTCCAGGGCAGTCCTTTTGCAGATGAGAAGAGTGTCCAGACGAGGTTAACTGGCGTGTGTCATGTCAGCCAGTGAGCTAAGATGGGTGTGTGGCCTGAAGTCCCACATCCTCAGTTCAGGTATAGCCGTTTCTACTGCGCCTCATCGTCGGCTCAGGTGGAGCAGCAAAGGACTTGAATGAGGGCACTGCTTTTTTTTCCCCCAGTGTTCACTGATTTCAGTGAATGACTGTTTATACGAATGGTGCTTTATTGACATTTTGCTTTATTATTGTAGTTCAGATTTAGGAATCTGAACAAAATAAGGCTAGCCTTAAATTTTAAAGACAACTTATCTCCTTTAACCAGCAAACCAGAGTATGTTCATGCTATCCCACATTTTAGAATGTAAAAAAGAAAGTTTACCAATGACAATTAAATTTTTCTCCCCAGCCATGATATACTTGTCTTCATTCATTTTGTGTACCTATTTTCAGAATGTCGGTCTGTTTTCCTGTTTTAAATCTGGTGCCTTACAACTTGATTTACATATCACTATTTTTGTGGAAAATACTTTGGTATTATAATTCTCAGTAGGATTTTCCAACAAGGTGGCCTTATATTCATGCTCATTTAATATTTCATCACATTCAGATAAATTATTCAAATGTTATTTACTTCAGATTTTCTTAACTGGAAAAAACAAATTAGAGATTAGGCAATACAAAAATCTCTCTAGCCTGGTTTCTCACCAATTACCCTTCTTCAGAGACTGCAACAGGAATGCGTGGTATTATGAAGACATTTTAAAACCAATGCAAGAAAAGAAACTTAACCTTCTGAATAGGATTCCTTTAAAGCTGTCTGTGGTTGACTTTTCAGAAAGCTTATGGAAGCAATTTCTTCTGTGCTGCTTGAAACATTTTGTTCTGTGGACTCAACATCTGTGGTATTTATATACATATTTGAGACAGAGTCTCTCTCTGTCACCTAGGCTGGAGTGCAGTGGTGCAGTCTTGGCTCACTGCGACCTCGCCTCCCAGGTTCAAGTGATTCTCCTGCCTTAGCCTCTGAGTAGCTGGGACAACAGGTGTGTTCCACCGATCTGTGTTTTTTTTACGCTTAGGAGTTCTCTTCTGGATCCTTTGGAGTGTTAATGCTTATGGGGGGTGAAATAATAAACTCAATGACCTTTGCTGTCCTTTAGATCCCCGGACCAAAGCCTGCTGAGAGCCAGCTTTGTGTATAGTGATAGCGGCAAACAGAGTGACTTTTGACAGGACATCCTTAAGCAGACGTAACCACCGTGAGGCAAATTGACGGTTTATTTTTGTGGGGACAACACTTGAAAATCACTTGCAGTTGTTCCAGGCTTTTCATTTCGAGTTTCTTTGTGTTTTTTTTATTGTTCATTTTAAATTCTAGCTGAGTATGGCTAGAGGACTTATGTTTCAGTTGAACTTTTTTCAGAGAAGTAGCTAAACTCGTTGAAGCTGTAGTGTCAGTTCAGACGTAATTTTAACTTTGGTGTATTGGTAGGGCAAGGGCTTTCTATCATTAGCATGTATGGGAATTACCTGCAAGGCTCATTAAAGCACATATTAGGAGACCCCTAACTCTCCCAGGTGATTCTATTTCAGTAAGGTTCTGGAGGCATCCCTGTGAAGTAGGAGAAGGGTATAGGGCAAGACTGCAGGATGGCGGGAAGTGAATTACCTCTGAGGAAGAAGAATGAATTCAAGAGATATTTAGCAGCTGGAATTGGTGGGATTTGGTGATGAGAGTTTTCGGGAAAGGGAGTTATTTGGCTTCTGACTCTGAAAGTTGGGGGGCCCTCATCCAAGTGTGTGCATCATCTAATCCTCAAGCCTGCACAGCCAGAGCAGAGCATGTGGAAGGACGTATGGGCTTGAGGATTAGATGATGCATGCGATTAAGAACTTATCAAACTTTAAATTCTGGGCAGTGATAATGACAGTGACATTCTAAAGGACATAGCTGAGAAGTTTCCTGAGAAGTCTTAGCATAATTAGGTTGGAACTAAATATGATGAATAGGAGATGGGGATGGGGGGAGAACTCATTCATTAGTTTTGGGAAGGTTTTGCAAGATATTCAAACATAAAATGAGAACATTGAAATTGATTGTAATCAATGTAAACTGGTCTCAAAGACATCTGATTGAATGTATATTGAACTTGGAAGTTAACTGACCAGCAGGATTATATTAACCTGAATTTGAAAGCCAGTTATATTATTTGTTTGAAGTATGTCCATTCTTTCTCAATGGTTTATACAGGATCATTGGTGATACTCTAATGTTCTGAAATTCCAAGTGTTATATGGAAGGCTAGATAGGAAGTGTGTGTGCATGCTTGTGTGTATATATACATATCAAATCAAGGGTAGTTATGTAAATAGAAAAATTGACATAATGCATCCTGTTGACTTTCTAAAGACAAGTAGCTTTACACAAGCTATCAGAAATGCAAAATATTTAGTTAAAACAGACATTATGATTTACATTTTTTGGTTGGTTACTATTACTCAATTCCTCCAACTTCTTTTCTATTCATGAAATAGGTTGGATTTGGTTTTATTAGTCCTGGGAAGTTTGAGAATGTGCTTTCACAGAAGAAATTTCTCATTCCTTTTTCTAATGGCACCTGTACTTTAAAATATACATTTTGTAATTTTCTAATGGAAAACATGAGGTCTTGGGAGTATTTTTAAAATCTTATTCTGTTTTCTTAAACTAATTGGAATTTAAAAGTTTCATGTGAAAATTTGCTAACACAATTCAGCTTCACTGCATTGAAGACAGAGCTTATGACAGAGTTTCACTGTCATAACTGTTGGCAGTGATTAGCTGTAGATGAGGATTAAAATGGAGAATAAGGAGTAGGTGTTTCATTTTCTTTAGCCAAATGATCCTCATATGCTCTGAATAGGCTTTTAGGTCAGATCAACTTGGGCTTGAATTATAACAATATAATAAAGGTGACTTCTGGAATTGCTTAATCTCATTAAACTTCAGTTTCATATCTGTAAAATGGGAATAACACTAAATATAGAATTGCATTGGTGATAAAATTAAGCCGCATATGAAATGTGTAGAGGAATACTGATATAGTACCTGTGTTTATTTTCTGTTGTCAGTTTAACAAATGACCACAAATTTAGTGACTTAAAACAGCACAAACTTACTCTCTTACAGTTCTATATGTCATGTCTAAAATGAGTCTTAAGGGGCTAAAATCAAGGTGTCAGCAGGGTTGGTTTCTTCTTGCTGTTCCAAGGGAGAATCTACTCCTTTCTCCTTCCGCTTCTAGGGACAGCCAAGCATTCCTTGGCTCCTGGCTGCATCACTGCCCCAGTCTCTGCCTCTGTGGTCACAATCCCTTCTCCTCCACAATAGTCAAGTCTCCCTCTTCCTCCCTTTCATAAGGACACTTGTGATTATGTTTAGGACCCACTGATAATCCAGGCTGCTTCCCCATCTTAAGATCTTTAATCACATTTGCAAAGTCCCTTTTGCCATATAGGGTAACGTTCTCAGGTTCTAGGGATTAGAAGTAGACCTTGGTGGGGGGTGAGGTCGTTATTCAGCCTCCCACTGAACTGAATAAATCATCAGTATTTTAAAGTGTGAAGTAGGAACAAAGAATTCGAAATGGAATCTTTTTCTCAAGCTAAGAAAACCATTTATGGGGGCACAGCATGGATTATTCACATACAGTATATTTTATATACAGATGTATTTTACAGCATGTACATAACCATTCTGGAATGCATAAAAATGGTACCTAAAATGTGTAATATTAGGTAATTACTTAAATAAGGCCCAGCTGAGGGAGCAGGGTCATCTCGGTTGCTAGAAATACACTGAAATATCATTATAATGGAGAAAATGAAGATATGTCTTTTTCTTTAATAGGGTCTCACTCTGTTGCCTAGGCTGAAGTATGCAGTGGTGCAATTTCAGCTCACTGCAATTGATCTTCCCACCTGAGCCTCCTGAGCAGCTAAGACTACAGGTGCGCACCACTATGCCCAGCAAATTTTTGTATTTTTAGTAGAGATGGGGTTTTGCTGTGTTGGCCAGGCTAGTCTGGAACTCCTGACCTCAAGTGATTACCCCACCTCAGCCTCTCAAAGTGCTAGGAATACTGGCATAAGCCACCCTCCCAGGCCAGATACATCATTTCCTCACACTTTGTATCCGAAAGTCAAGACAGCTTGAATGAGTTTTTTTCCAAGGTAGCAAGAAGGTTGAGCTCGTACTAAATTGTAATTCTTACAGTATTTAGTATATATATTTACTGAGTGTCTGTTAATGGTTTAGGCACTGAAGTACAACTTGCCCTTTGGTCTGATAGTATGTTTTTCATTAACTTCTTAGGTGTATAGTCCTTTCTTGTCTGTTTGCTTTGCTCATACATTCAATATATTTTTCTAGGTTTCAGTCTTTAAGTCTTTAAATGAGCCTTTCAGCTAATTTTAGATCTCTGGGAACCTAAGTCTGCTTTATCTGATTAGTAGAGTTAGCTAAATTCTAAGATCCTCAAAAACCGTCGTTCTCAGCCATGGAAAGTGTTGTACCCCTCTTCCCTCAGCTCCATGACATTTGATGATATCTGGAGAGATTTCTGATTTTCATGCCTGGGGTTGGGGAGTGGCAGTGGTCTCTAGGGCAGGCATGCTGCTTAACATCCTGTAATACATAACACAATTTCCCCTGGAAGCAGTGAATTATGAGGTTCAAATGTTAATATTGCTGAGGTTGAGAAACCGTGGTCTAAAATTATATTATCTCCATTAATCTTTGGCATAAATCACATTGTAAAAAAATTTAGTGTGTTCTATATTGGGATTGTGCCAGTAAATGTGAGATAAAGAGGCTTTTGTGGAGCAGGCAGTATTTAGGACTCAAGTGATTTATGACACGAAATTTGAGGGTTTGGAATCTCATTTGGGGAGGGTACTTATTTTCCTCATGGTTGAAAATTAAAACTTTGAAACAAGTCTCACTTATAGGCAGGGTAGAATCATTTATTTTTAAGTAAGATGTAGACTTCTGAATGTGTTGTATGCATACATAGTTTGGCATGCATTATTTTGACCAGGGTTCATATTACACAGCACATTTAATATCAAAGCTGAGGAATAGGTGCAATGATAACTTACAAACAACAATTTATATTAGCTTATGCTTTACAGATAACTTTTATGTACATTAGAAAGGAAACAAATATTTATGTGCTAGGCATTTTAAATATGTTTAATTTTCATAAACCTAAAGATAGATATTATCTTTATTTTTTAACATAATATGTAACTTCAGGAAATTAACAGGCTCTTCTATTTAATCTTGTACATACTTGCTATGTAATCTTGTTTATTTTCAGTTGATGAATATTTGTTTTACAGACATTATGTATAAGGACCCAGTAGTGGTAAAATAATTTACTGTCGGTCTCTCAGTATGAACATTGATGCTATTTCATTTACTTGGAAGTCTTTTAAAAAGTGCTTTTGCAATATTTTATTCATGAAATTCTATAGTATGTTGTATATACAGGATAGTGGAAAATATCTAAGTCTTGTCAGAAAAAAATGGCAGTGGGGAACTTCTTCCATTGTCTTTGGGTGACAGATTTAGGAAGGAAATTATTGGCAATATAGGGTTTGAATCAATACTTTGAGAAAAAATTGAGTTATAGTTCAGGATATTATAAAGATAACTTTTTGGGATTAAGAAGTAATTTATTTTAAAAATATAGCACAGTAGAAAATATTTGTGATTATACTCATACTATTAATAAAACAGGGTGTTGGAAAAGTCTATAAATCACATCAAACCTTAATAGTTTTGTAACCTTGGGAAAGTTTCTTAAGCATTTGGAGTTGTAGTTTCCTAATCTCAAAATCATTACATTGTTGTATGGATTAAAGGAGATAATGTAGAATTGTCAACATAATGATTGATATAAAGTGATTAATAAAGGCAATTATTACATTACATAATTCAGTATCAAGTAGGACTTAAACAGATCACAGCTAGAAAACACTTCATTAATACTAGTGTCCTTAAGATTTTTAAACTGTTCTGCCCAAAAAATAAATTTTTCAAAGTGTAAGTAAAATAGGTCTTTTTTATAGGACTTCTCATAATTTTAATTTGCCATTACATGTATTCAAGAGGACAGCATATAATTAGCACTTTTAAAAATGTTTTGACCTTCAGATCTATTAGAATGTTGCCAATTTCTCCTGTTTCACGGTACAGTTTGAGAAACACTTGGAAGAAAGTATATAATCAGGCAACTTGATTCCAGTATCATGATGATAAAGATGAAAAGATTGCTATTATTAAATTTTGTATGCATTTTGAGCGTGGGATCAAGTCTGGGAGGACATCTGAAATGTCTAGTTCAGTATTCTTTCATGTCAGTGATAGATGAAGTCATGATGGGTAAGAAGATGATCCACAAGTTCATCCTCAGCCCTCATCTGCTGCACCTCCCAATAGCACTGTTGGCTCTGCCTAATTTCGACATCATTACATCCTCACATGGGTTAAAGGAGATAATGTAGACTATCCCACATAATGATTGATATAAAGTGTCTGTGTCTGGTTTGCCTGCACTGCGGTGGCCACTCCTGCCACCCTGGGTGTCTCTTCTGTCAGCCTTGCTGGTTTCTCTTCTACTTCTTAAACCCTTAAGTGTTGGGTTTGTGAGGACACTACCCCTGGACCGTTTCTCTCTCTCTACTTATGTTCTAGGTGATCGCATTCAGTCTTAGGAGGTTTTATTTCATCTCTATGCTGACAACTTCCCTAATTACATCCCTAGTCTAAGTTTCTACCTGGAGCATCTTACTTGAATGTCTAATTACCAATTTACCTACTCAACATTTTTTGTTGTTGTTGTTGTTGACTTTAAGCGTTTCACACTTAACATATCTAAAACCAAAGCTTACCATTCTCATTGCTGCAGTTACCTAGTATTGCTACCTTTTAAACTGTTTGGCAGAACAGTTTAAAAATCTTAAGTGCATGGTAGCAATAAAGTGTTTTCTAATTGTGATCCATTTAAGTTCTACTTTATACTTAATTATGTAATATAATAATTTCCTTTATCATGTACTTTATTAATCACAGTAAAAAATCACATGTAAGTTTACTTAGTTGACACCTAGTCCCTCCCTGAACACATTTTATAAAACTGAATGTCATAACTGCATTTAATAAACAGATCATACATAATGGATACTAAATTCTGTATTCAGTAGTCACCTTAATATGCACTCTGTTTCTGGTTTACCGTTTGAGGAGATACATGTGAGTCTCAGTCATGAAAACAGCTTTATGTAACAAGCGTATTGGTAGAAAAGAAGAATTAGAAGTCTCTGGTTGAGAAGGTTAAACCCATCTTTCAGCTCCTGCAAAAGCACCCCTCAGTTGTGTTACTTAAGTGGGACTGTGTGCCAGTGTCTTTGAATGCATGTGTGTGTGGTTTTTTTTCTCTTTAAGTGAAACAGTGCTATTCTTAGTAGTTTGTGGGAGAGCTGTGAAATTTAATAACAAATTATTTTTAACAAAAGGGTACTTATTCACTTGTCAAGATTGGAATAAGCATTCATTATGTTGCTAGGTCAAAGTGTTGAATTTCTAAGTTTTTTCTCACATAAGCAAGTACAGAAATCGTCAACTTTATGTATTTGGGCTCACTAATTGTCTTCAGGAATGATGTTATTTTCTGGTGTCATTTTAATAGTTTCCACAACAATTAGACATAGCTCTGTTTTGTAGCAATGGCAGGTTAAAACCAAGTGAGTCACACGCCTCTAACGTCACCGGGAGGTTGTCAAATGGAATGCAGTTTCATTTTTAGGAATGAAGGTGGGAGGGAAGGAGGAAGATTCTGTTTCTTACTTTTCTTTTTAATGCATCTTGCTTTTTTTGAGAGAAGGAAAGAAGTAAAAGTATTCTAAGAGTTCACCTTTAACTTGCTTTATTCACATATCTCTTTTTTTTGACACGGTGATGAGACAATGGTGATTGCACTTCCTCTATTTTAACTCATGCGATGGATGAGCTTCTATTAATAGAATGATAGAACTTTAATAGAACAAGAAGCCAGTACCTGATATACTCCTAAATTCTTTTTTGTGATTCCTAGGTTTTGAAAAGCAGTGGCCCCTTCCCTTAGAGACAGTGGTATTAGAAATTATTTTCTCATATGTTTCTTAAAATTTCACTTAGTACATTTAGGGTTTCTTAGGACACCTACAGTTTTCTCCCGTTTGCAGATAGACTGGTTTGTTGTATATATAAAAATGAGGTCAGGAGTTTGAGACCAGCCTGGCCAGTGTGGTGAAACCCTGTCTCTAATAAAAATACAAAAAATTAGCTGGGCATGGTGGCAGGTGCCTATAATCCCAGCTACTTGGGAGGCTGAGGCAGGAGAATCGCTTGAACCCGGGATGCGGAGGTTGCAGTGTGCTTATATCGCGCCATTGCACTTCAACCTGGGCAAAAAGAGCAAAAACTCTGTGTTAAAAAAAAAAAAAAGTGATGCCACCACTGCGTCCTCAGAAGGACTTCCTTCTGCTTTGAATTTTCCCTACTGTCTCCCACTGCCACACATGCCCCATACATATGTGACAGATTTAAACCAGATGCAGTTCACATACTTTTTCTTCCTGTGGCTGCTTATGAAATCATGATTCAAGGTCTTATTTCTTGATTTTCTAAGACTTGTGAACAGGTGGCCAAACTGCATAAGCAACAACTGGAGAGCAGAGATTACTTAGTGGCTTGGAGTGGGACCAAGTATCTTGCAAGCCCGGCTCTTCTAATATCAGTTTCCAAACAGGCAACTCCCAGGTCATCTGGTGCCACCCAGGGCAGGGCAGGGCTGGAACTGACTTTTGAAGGGTTGGGTCTGTAGGAAGAACCCACGCCTTGCTCTGGGAAGCGGCCTCAGGAAGTAGAGACTGGGGACGGAATCACTCATGCGTTGCAGTTGTTCTGGGCAACAAAGCAAGGCGGATACTTATTCTGGTAGCAGGGTGGAGTCTGAACTGGGCAGTTACCTCTGCTCCAGCCCCTTGTAGAATTTCAGAGTCCCTGTTAACCACGGAGGCATGGGCTGGAAGCTGGATGTGGGGGCAAGTGAGTGTAAACTTCTTACCTTTTCTATTAGGATGTGGATAAATCTTCCTATGGGGTACTTTGGACAAAAGCATTCCCACTGTGTCAAAAATTCCAGCGTGAGTTTTTAATCATACACGATTCAGTCAGAAAACTGTATTGGATCTTAACCAAGGTTGGCTTGGACAGGATAGGGGCCGGGATTTGGGGAGAAGAGATGGTTTTGGAGCATAAAGAATTCAGCTCCTAGGGAGTTATGATATCAGGGCAGAGCACGGGGAGATCAGGCCTTCCAGCATTGCAAATGAGAATGCTGGTACTTTGAGGAAGAGGGATACCAAGACATGTGAGAGGAACATTGAGAAGTGGGATTCTGTGGCAAACGCTACGAAGCTTTACTCTCATTTTGGGGAAATTTTCCTACATCTGTCTCAGCCTGACCTGCTGAGCTGGTTCTGTGAGTGGCTTTAGGTGGCTCGTATATGAACATTTCAATGCTTGGCTGTTCTTAGCTAGGACTTTGATTGACTCTGGGATGCAACCATGTGGCCAGTGTGGCTCCAGCTGTCTGCTGTCTGTGCCCACACACAGACTCCTTGGAGCATAGTATGCTGTAAATATACCATGGGGAAGGCTGTGCCGGGTACATGTGTGTGGGCCCAGAATTAGCTCCTTGGATAAACAGAAGGTGTTTGGAAATATTTTTGGTGCAGCTCTAGCCCTAGAACATAACGGGCTGGTGCACGGTGGTAAAACTATAATCTTACCCATTAGCACCTTATTCCTAAACTCTATCATACATGAAGATAGATTTTGGCTGTGTTGGCACATCTTTCCTCAGATTTTGGAAAATTTATGGGTATTCGGCCAAGGTAGGCCCTGGTAGACCACAGACATGTGGGGAGGGCTGGCTTGGTGCCAACGTGGAAGCTTGGACAATGATAGTAATACCATGCCAGTGTGCCTTGCCCTTGGTTTGACCTTCTAGAAATAATTTCTTATCCTTGCTTAAAGCCTTCCATGGCAAAAGGGTAAGGAAACTATAACGTAAAAAAGTGCCTTGAATTATTCTTCACAGAAGTGTCTCTTTTGAGGAGGAAAACTGTGTGTGTGGGGTGAAGGGGGCGGAGCTGACTGCTTCAGCCACTGCCCTGTCCCTTAGTAGTTTGGTTGAGATGGATAATTAAGGAATAGCCTTGAATTGTGTCACTTACTTGTTCTGCTTTGATTAAGCATTCTTTTTTTTTTTTTTTTTTTTTTT
>NW_016107344.1:11174537-11175720 GCF_001604975.1 Cebus imitator
GATACAGAGTCTTGCTCTGTCTCCCAGGCTGGAGTGCAATGGCACAATCTCAGCTCACTGCAACCTCTTCCTCCTGGGTTCAAGCGATTCTCCTGTCTCAGCCTCCTGAATAGCTGTGATTACAGGCACACACCACCACGCCCAGCTAATTTTTGTATTTTTAGTAAAGATGGACTTTCACCATATTGGCCAGGATGGTCTCGATCTCCTGACCTCGTGATCTGCCCTCCTTGGCCTCCCAAAGTGCTGGGATTATAAGCATGAGCCACGGCGCCCAGCCCTCTACCCATTTTTAATGCAGATTTGTGTTTCAGTGCAGGTGTGGGTTCTTTGGGCTCTGTCAGAGCTCTTTAAGGAAGCTTTTTCTTCACATAGACTAGCATGTAAGCTTTGCCTTTAGTCCTTTGAAGTTTGTACAAAGTGCTTTGGTCTTTGTTTCTATATCTGTTTTGTGGAGGGATTGTTGATTTGATTCAAAAGAATTCCATTTTATTGCAATTTAAAGATAACATCTTAGTAAGAAACATAATAATGAGTATCAATACAATTTGAGTCAAAATTGGACATATTTTAAGTAGGTTAATGCAATTTAATTGTTCTCTGACATTGTATGAGTATTATTTCCTGAGCTTTTATGATTTCAGGCTTTTTCTTGCTAATTTACATTTCTATAGGTTAAATAAATGTATTTAATCAGAATTTGAGAGCATCTGTGTGTCATGTACTATGTGAGGCATTTTTAATCAGATATTTTTATGTGCTTGCCAACTGGTAGACCCTGGATTAAGGCAGTTGGAATATAGCAGTGAACAAAATCACAGAAATCTTTTTGGATTCAGGTGGAAGAGAGAAAAACATGCATATGTTTTAAAAGATGGTTTTAAATACAGAAATGAAGCACGGATGAGAGATTGGGTGAGTCAGGTGGGCTAGTTGCAATTCTAAATATTGGGCTCCAGTGATGAGCCTTGCTCTCACATGGCTTACAGCCTTGTAATAATTCTTTGTTCAAAGAATTGTTGTTCTTTGATCATAGTGTAGAGTAAGGGCTATCAACATACCCAAGATAGGTATTTTTTAAAACTATTAATATTTCATCTCTACCCATTTTTATTGCAGATTTGGGTTTCAATGCCAGTATGGGTTCTTTGGTCTCCCCTCCCCTCCCCTCCCCTCCCCTCCC
>NW_016107344.1:11175780-11179153 GCF_001604975.1 Cebus imitator
TCCCTTTCTTTTTTTGAGACAGGGTCTTGCTTTTTAACCCAGGCTGGAGTGCAGTGGTGTGGTCATAGTTCACTGCAGCCTTGAATTCCTGGGTTCAAGAGATCCTTCTGCCCTCCGCCTCCCAAGTAGCTGGAACTATAGGCATGTGCTACTATGCCTAGCTACTTTTTACGTTGTTTAAGAAACAGCGTTTTCCAGGCTGATCTTAAGCTCCTGGACTCAAGCGATCCTCCCATCTTGGCATTCCAAAGTGTTGGAATTACAGGAATCAGCCACTGTGCCCGGCCTGTTTCTTGATGAACACTTCACCACGAGGCTAGGGACTCTGCTAAGTAAATATGTACATTTCCTTCTAATCCACTGAAGATTAGAAGGGCATTATTCCTACAGGAGCCATTATTCCTACTTTTTCCGGAAGGAAACCAAAGCTATGAGAGTCAAGTAAATTGCCAAATGAACACAGTGAGATCCAGATCTGACTCCAAAGCCCATGCACTTAAACATGGTATCAGACCATGTCAACTTTGGAAATATTTGTAATGGAAGAATTATCCAACTTTGGAGCTAAGGCTGTCTTTTATTTCATTCTGACGTTTTGTGCAGTAGGTTGGCTGGGTCATAGAGTGTGCATGTTACCTGTGTTAGTGTGAGCTTCCCTCTACCATTGCAGTAGTTCTATTTTAAAGGGGTTAGGGTTATGCCCTGTGGCCACATGACAGGCAAAGGAGCTGCTTGGTTACTGACTTCCATGCAGTGGGATGCATTTGTTTGTAAGAGAGTGAACTCTGTTTACTCCAGCAAATCATTGACTACTTGAATTCCTGGCATTGCATTTCAGAGATAGGACACTAATTTGGCTGGCCTATGTATCATGTCCAAGAGCATGTTATAAATGCTCACATTTAGAAGGGAATGTAAAGTGAGTTAAAGGTAATAATGCGAAGGTCACTGCTCACTGCGTTTATCACAGAATAGGCCATCCCTTGTATTTCCAATGATTGCCTTATCATGATAAAACGTGAAAAGCAAATGAGTGTATTGGATCTGAAATCTTCATTGAGGGCTGTAGAAAGGAGATCAAGGGTTCAAGAGAGCTGTGTTTCTCCTTTCTGCCTTGAGTGTGAGGCAGATCCAATGTGGGAGGATGATCAACCGAGTGCATTCTTTGTCTGGGTGTTGATGGTTCTTTTGTGCTTTGGCTAATTTAATGTTTGACATGAGTATGTTGGTCATTAGTCCAAAAAAGGGGCTATATATTTACAACTCTGCTATTTTTTGTTGTCATTTTCTAGTGACTTTCCCCGCTTACTACTTCCAAGTTAAAGTGCTGTGGATTTTTATAAGAGGATTTTCTTTTTATTCAAGAGATAAGCTATGGTTTGATAACTTGTGCTGTGGAATTTTTTCTACTTGTTTACTTTTTTGAGGGATAATATACAGAAAAGTATACATATTATGAATACTTTTTGGAAACTGAGTGCACTTAAGTAACCAGTTTCCAGATTGAAGCACAAATGATTGGCATCCTAGAGGCCCCCATCCTCTTCCAATCTCTTCTGTCATTCTCTTCCCACAAGGGTAACCACCATCCTGACTTCTAGTAGCATATTGTTGTTTTGCCTGTCTTTGCACTTTATATGAATGGAATGATACAACCTGTTCTCTTCTGCATTTGACTTCTTTTTCTTTTCCTTGTTTGAGAGATTGAACCTATGGTTGAATGTAGTTGAAGGTTGTTTATTTTTGTTGCCATGTAATAATTCGTTATGTGGATATGCCATAATTTATCTATAACAATGTTAAAGACATCTACACCGCTTCCAGTTTATATTGTGATGAATAGTGCTGTGATATACCTTCTCATATATAACATATATAAGCATTTATGTTGGGTGCATACCTAGGAATGGAATTATTAGGTCATAGAATATCATTGTATTTAGCTTGAATAGATATTACCAAGTGGCTTAAGAGTTGAAGTAGTTAAACCAATTTACATCTCCACCAGTAGTGTGAGAGTTGATGAATTTTATTGCTGAGATGTCTTTTGGGAGATGTGTGAGAGGTACATGCTATTCTTAGGTTCATTTCAGTACATTTGTTTTCTGGAAAGGAATGGTCATAGTTGCCTTGTTGATTCTTTGAAAGCTAAGTTAAAAATTTGTCTCTGTGTACTCACACTCTCCTTTTTCTTTGTCTTTGTATACATGAATATATATGTGTTTTATGTTGATGTCTTCTACATACATAGATGTGTGTATTTTATTTTACAAATATGCGACTGTGCTATTAGACTGGACAGGCCACTTAGAAGTTTTCTCACTTAGGCTCCTACAAGTCTCTGAATTCACACGGATCCTGCTTAAGTGTCTCTAATGAGGGGAAGTGCATTCTTTTAGGATGACCCCTCCCTTTGTTAAGTAGCATGTTGTTGCTTCTTCGACACTGTGGTGCTGTCTGCCTCTTTCTAACTTCTCCCATGAATATCATGCCCTTTCTTAGGTAAGCAAAAAACCCATGATTCACATAATATGGTGAAGATTCTTCAGGCAGAGGTTCATGGCTATTTTTTAAATGGCCACTTTTCAACATTTGCAGGGTCAAGGTCTCTGAGCAGTTTGCTCTGGGGAAGTTGGATGAAAAACCGTAAGGATGATGGGAAAAAAAAACCCTCAGTGCAAAGTCTCTTCTATTTTTCTTCCTATTTTTAAGGTTGTTGTTTCTTTTTCTCCCATTTCCCAGTTTTTCATTCATGAGCAAACTGATGCCCCCTCATTGGGTTTAAAAATTATTTAAGATGGAAATACAAAAAATGCATATTATGTATTTAAAAATTAGACTAAAATGAATAAAATGAAAAATTAGCACTGCTTTTTATAGAACACTGAAAATTGCGTTAATGAATGTCAATGAATATAGAAAATCAATGCATTACACTTTTGTCAAATCAATGAATATGGAAGAATTCTTCTGATGGAGATCATATGAGTGCTAAGAGAGTTGAACTTCCAGGTGATATTAATATTCATAGAACTTTAGAATAAAAATGAGTTTTTAATTATTTAAGGTTCACAGATATTACCTAATAGATATTTTCTTTCTTTACAGGCAAGAAGAGACTGATAGGAGAGTAAAAAATGTAAGATACATTTACCTTAATGGAGCATTATAAGTGGCTTTCACTTCCATGTTCTATAAGAAGGCAGTGAATCTGAAAGTATACTCTATATACCTTTTCCAATTAAATTTTTACTACAAACCAGTCAGTTACAAACAGTAAATATCTTTAAATGTATGCCTTACAACAAATGGTTAGATTGTTCCGCTCCCACTGATAAGGGAGAACATGTGGTATTTGGTTTTCTGTTCCTGC
>NW_016107344.1:11179198-11193492 GCF_001604975.1 Cebus imitator
TTGTTTTCTTTCCTTCTTTTTTTCTTTTTTTATGACTTCATAGTATTCCAGAGTTGAACAATGAGAACACGTGGACACAGGGAGGGGAACAACACACATTGGGGCTTGTTGGGTGATGGGAGAGCAAAAGCCTCAGGATAAATAGCTAATGCATTTGGGGCTTAATTACATAGGTGTTGGGTTTGATAGCAAACCACCATGGCACACATTTACCTATGTAGCACACCTGCACATTCTGCACATGTATCCCGGAACTTAAATTTAAAAACATTTGGGTTGAATGGTATAAGAAGATAGGTTAGATTTTGTTATGTGTTAGTAGTACAGTAAAGGCAAGTAAACACATTTTCAGATTTTTATGGGCGTAAATAGGAAACTACCAATTCAGACTTTAAGGAAGAACACTAAATGTTTAAGGACTCCGGGTAATTGTTCAATGTAGACTCATACATCTTACAATATTTTATGCAAATTGAAAGAATATCTAAAAATGTTGCAGCTTTATTTATAAAAAGTTTAATGTCCTTATTAAGGAAGCTGAGAATTATTGATGTTTAGGTGATCGTTCTGTAAATTCGATGAAAAAATATTGATTGCTTTAGAAGTTACATTTGTGTTTTCTCTTATTTTTTCCCTTTTCATATATACTAGTAGAGTATATGAATGAATACCTTTTGGAGTCTGGACTTTTGGTCTAAGAACTTGCTCAGAGACAGGAGAATTTAGGAAGAAAAATTAAGATTTTTAATGACTTTCCCATAAACTTAAAAGAAGGTCTCCTTTTCAACAATAGAGTCATGTGTGCTATCATTTATCTACAGTACTCACCTACATTTGAGCTTGCAATTGGTTGCTAATAGACTGATTGTTCATGGATCTTTTTTTAAAGGTTTTGATAACATTGTACTGGCTGGGAAGAAAAGCACAAAGCAACCCCTACTATAATGGTCCCCATCTTAATTTGAAAGCATTTGAGAATCTCTTAGGACAAGCCTTGACGAAGGTGAGTAAACCACATCCGTGTGAGATTACTACTGTGATACAGTACCACTACTTTCCCTTCCTCCTCTCTTCTCCTTTTTCTTCTCCTCCTCCTCTATAACAACGTATGGCAACTCTGACTCTCTTTGTCCCACTCTTGATTGGGCTGAGTAAAGAAATTGTTACTCATTTACTGGCTTTATATGTCACCACCAAGGAGTGAGTTGAGTCTATTCCAGAGCAATTTCCAAGGTTTAGAGACTTACTCTTTAATTCTACATAATTTGGTGACACATGCATTGGCTTCCTTCCCTACACACTTTATATAGCTTAAGTATTTCTATACTCATTGTAAACTCAACCTGTAGTAGACAGGTGCTTCCTGGACTGTTAACGTGCATGGAATATACTCAATTTCTTTGCAATAATGTGTTGTTGTTATAGGTGATGGTCTTTAATGCCCACACTTAAATATCCCCACAATTCTACCACGCTGCCTCTGTTTCCAAAGAGTAGTACATGGTGTGAACTGGAACTTCATACAAGGTTTTGAAGTTAGAATCCTTTGTTTTCTACACATTTCTGGTCATGCATATTCTGGAATCAATGTGACAGCCTTTTGAATGCTTGAGGACCATTTGAAGAGAGCCAAGTGCTAGGACTGACCATAGTTCTGCCAAGTCTTCATTTATAAGATCTATATGGGAATACAAATCCTCTGGGTAGGGTTATTTATTCAGGGAAATTTGTAGGACTCAGAAGAGCCCTTTTGTATAGTTGTAATAGCGTTTCATCATCTAATTAGTAGTCATTGTTTCATGGGTTTCTCTAATGGTTAAATGATACCGCATAAGTAAGGCATTTAGCGTTAGTCTCTAACACATTGTAAGGTTGCAATAAATGTTGGTTGCAGTGATTGCAAGATAGAAATTTTAGACCAGGATGAACATGATCACCTTGCCTTACATCTACCTTGATCTTTTTTCTTTTTTTTTTGAGATGGAGTCTCGCTCCCTTCACGCAGGCTGGAGTGCAGTGGCGCCATCTAGGCTCACTGCAACCTCCACTTCCTGGGTTCAAACGATTCTCCTTCCTCAGCCTCCGGAGTAGCTGGGATTACAGGTGTGCACCACCACACCTGGGTAATTTCTGTATTTTTAGTCGAGACAGGGTTTTGCCATGTTGGCCAGGCTGGTCTTGAACTCCTGACCTCAGGTGATCCCCCTGCCTCGGCCTCCCAAAGTGCTAGGATTACAGGCATGCATGAGCCACCATGCCCAGCCACATCTACCCTGATCTTTAAATAATTTTGCCTGAGCCCAGCCACAATACAGCAATTCCTGTTCACCCCCCAAATGTAAGAAGTCAATAACACTCTATTGAAATTCCTTGAATAAGTTAATTCAAGAAACAGCTGCGATATTAACATGCATACACATTGTAGTAAGTGTTGAGAAAACACTCATAAGAGATTACCTAGCCTCACAAAGCACGATTGTCTGAGATAGATGAGCACATTGGTCACTGCAATGAAGAATGGTGAGGCTCTAATGGAGGAATTTCAGGGGGCTTTGAACATAGGGAGAGCCTTGCCTTATAGTTATGTCAGCTAAGAAAACTTTTGGTTAAAAACTGTGTGGGACTTTGACTTATGTACTAGTGCTCTCTTTATCACTTTTGGTCCTTCTAATGACAGTCTGACTCAGATTGAATAATCCTAATACAGTGTCTATGCCAGGAATGCTTTGTCAAAGGCTGTTTCCTGTTACCAGTTTCAAAACCAGAGGGAGTAGATGAAGACTTTATGGTAGATAAAACTATCGTTGTGGTTCTATTATTCTATGATAATAAAGTGATAATAACTGTAGAGGCATGTGACCATATCACTAGTTTTGCATCAGTTCTATTGAAATCAAAACCAATGTGTTCATCAGGCTTTTCCCATTTAACCAGATAATGCCTAAAAGCGAACATAACATACCAATTAAAAATCATTGGTGTAAGTTGTAATAGCTCAGTCATCTTATAAGTTGGAGGTGACTCATTTTAGGTGACTCGTCAGGGTGCCTCCTTAGAAGCCAGGCACCAGGGTCAGACAGGTTATTTTAAAACTGAAGTGACTGCCATCAATAACTTTAACATTTATGAAGTGAAAAATCCATCTTGTGTGTTGAACTCTAAGGCCTTAGCAAGTACATGTCTAAGAAACCTGATGGATCTAAACACTTAAAAAAAAAAAAAAAAAAAAAAAAAAAACTTTCTGTATTTGAGAAAAATTTTGGCAGCACCAGCACTAGGCCTGGCTTCCACATCGGCTTGGAAGTAGCAGGATGTAAGGTAGGCACTTGCATTTTCATGACAGGATGTCAACTCTGATTCCAAGGTTTCTGGCATCTAAACCACATGAAACCTCCCTGAAAGCTACTAGACCTTATTGGTGCTCCAAACACGCGTCAAACAATTAAATCATGAATTGACAGTATTACGTCAAAAGTATGCCTGAGACAGCTGCTAATTAATTATTCACTGCAAACACTCTTCAGCTTTTTTCTATGTTGAAAATATTTATAATTGAAAGAAGAGTACAACAAATACCCAGATACACAACCTCAGGTTCAATTATTATAATTTTCCATTCTGGCTTTATCTACATAGGTGTTTATCCATCTATGTTTTTACTTAACCATTTTAATATAAATTACAGATGTATTTCTCCCCCAAATACTCAGTATACATCTCCTAAGAATATAAATATTCTTCTATATAGTTACAGCATTGATTATACTTAAGAAAACTCAGATATTCTCCATTATCTAATATTCAGTTGATAATAAAACTTTCTTAATTGTCTCCAGCTATTTTTCATAGCACTTTTTAATCTGAATCATGACTTAAGGGTCACATAATAGTTTGATTGTTAGTAATTACTACGTTCTTTAAACTGTCTCTGTATTACTAAGCTCGTCTGAAAGCAACATTTCTGATTTTTACTGTGACAAAATTATCTTCACCACATTAAAAAATTGTTACTAGATAGTCATTGGTAAGTATAAGTCAGGACTGTGCCATGGGCTTTGTAAATTTTACTCACATCCTATTGTTTAAAAAGCCAGGTTATATTTTGTCACTAGCATTCCTAGAAGAATATTAATTAAATGTGCTTATCTTGAGTAAGTTCTGTGTAATTCACAAACCTACAGTTAACATCATTTGCGATGTTTCTGTGTATCCTTTATTTGAGCCAAACAAATATTTTATTTAGGTCCAGAGAGAATAAGTTTTATATGTCGCAAACAAGTATATGCTTCTCTTGATTCAACAAGAAGGATAACTCAGCTGCCAGGACCTTAGAACTAGGTTGTGTAACTAGTGAAAGTAAATGAATTCTGTGAAATGTATGCCCACTTGCTCCTTTTTATTTTTTTGGGGAAGGAAGTTAAATAACTTCAGTTGTTAAAGTTTTATGTTATATAAGCCATCCCAAATGTTTCCTGGAGATAGACTGAATATAATCTTGTTGATTAATCTCCTTTTGGTTGGCTAAGTTAAGGTTAATTTTTCTCTTTGACTCTTTTCATATTTATTGCTAGAGAACTGTGATAATTGATTTTAACACTTCAATGTTATCCTGAACTTCCATTAAATGAGTCCCCTTCCTTATTTTTAAATAGAACATAGGTACTAGTTTATTAAATAATATTGGATACCTCCTTATTGTATCAGTTGTGGGGAAACAATTATAGATTTATTTTCTGTTTTTCATCAGCTTTTTTCTATGTCTGACAAAGAAACCTCATTGCTTCACATGTCAAATGAAGCCCAACTTAAATTAGGCAAACAAGCAAGTAATAACCAATTATATTTTTTGGAAGTTTATTTAACTTACTGTTCTTTAAAACATGTTTTCTTTAGGCACTTGAAGACTCCAGTTTCCTGAAAAGAAGTGGCAGGGACAGTGGCTACGGTGACATCTGGTATTCTGAACGTGGAGAATTTGTTGCTCCTTCAAGGCACCATAAGAGAGAAGATTCCTTTGAAAGCTTGGACTCTTTGGGTTCTAGGTCATTGACAAGCTGCTCCTCTGATATCACGTTGAGAGGGGGACGTGAAGGTGTGCTGTGCTTTTGGCTGTCAGTCTATTTGTTTACGTATCAAGGGAGAACTGGGAACAGGACAGAGTAGAAAAATGGAGTGAAAACTAGGCAAAAATTTCATTTAGAAGTGGATTTTCATAGAGATGCAAGTATAATTGGGGGTTTTGTTATTTTTTCCTCCTTCATGGTGGTGATAGTTTCATTTTTGAAAAATTTCACTTCTGGAAAGTACTGTGGCCTGTTTCATCAGTGGTAATCTATCCTGGCTCCTCTCTCCAGATTCAGGCTTAATAATCTGTGTTCATGCATTCTATAAGCTGATATATCAGAACATAAAAAGGAATACAAGATTCTGCAAAAAAAAAAGTCTCTTCTAGTTACTAATTTTCATCCTTGGCTTTTTTCAAAAGATTAAAAAAATTCTCTTAAGCAAAAACAAGGAAAATATTTTTACAATTATTTCTATAGATGAGAAGAAATGATTGCTATCTATCATGACAGAATGTTATGTTAAACTTTGTAGATTGAGTAATGTACCACCACTAACGTGCTGGTAGAAATCCTCCTTTGGTCCTTTCAGGGTCAGAGCTAACCCAAGACAGAGCAAGTGTGAAAGGAACATGTTAGAGACATTCTGTTGTGGGAAGGAACCTTCTTTCAAAATCCTAAGCTTATGGTCAGTTCGGTTATTTCAGTGCACATCTTAATCCTGTGGCCGTTGGGTACAGTGTCAGCAATTTCTGACTGTACATCTCCAGCTATTCAGATTTGACTAGATTGAAATCACAAAGCTTTTTTTTGAAATATTTCTGTGCTTCTGCCAATTCCAATGTGAACACATTGAGTTCTGGCTGTGAATTTGTGCTTGATTGCTAGGGATTTTACATTGCTCATGTATCTGGAATATTACTTTTATATTTCTAGATATTTTTCCTAGCATATCTATTACAAAAAATATCAAAAATCCACAAACTTAAAATAATTCTACAGTGAGCACACATGTATTCGCCGCCGAATTCTGCCATGACGTTTTATTATGCGTGCTTTATCTTAAACCTGTCTCTCTCTCTTTCCCCCCGCCTCTTTCGTTCTCTGTACAGTTTAATCATCTTGTTTTTTGAGGCATTTCAGAGTATATCACACTTGTCCTAAATACTTCAGTATGCACATCATTAACTGGACTTTATTCTTTGTTTTACTTCTGATGTAAAACTTACATAAATACGACATACTAGGAATTTGTTTTCCAAAAACATCAATCAACAATTTATTAACCATGGTAACAAAAAACATGAATTCTTTATCTTTCAGACTAGTAGTAGTTTTTAAAAATGAAAAATAAAAAATGTGAAAGGCTATGTAAGCATTAATCTTTATATCACTGCCACATGTATTGGTCATTTGCTATCTAGGTGTGACATTTTCATAGCCCAGATGACGATTACAATACGTTTAAGGAAATGAATCTGAGTATGTGATTCATCTGAGTGGTTAGAGCTGTAAAAGCAGAGGCGTACATTCTGAACCCGCTGTATTTCTTTGTCCTGACGAAGAACCTACTCCATGTAATGATTGACTTTATATCTAGCTAAGGAATAAAAGGAGAAAAGACAGAGGGCGTGTGGGAATATGCAGGCTTCAGTCAGTTCGGATGCAGTGGCCTGCCCAGTGGTTGGAGGCTAAGTCACCTTCTCAGATCCTTGTTGGAATGGGCACCTGTACATGTAACCAAGAGCAGAGGGCCACTGTCACATCCCTTCCTGATCTTGGAAAAGGGGCTGCAGACCCTGTTTAAAGAGTGCAGACGTGAAGTCTTGGAAATTACAACTAAGCAGGGAAAAAAATGGAGGCACCAGGATGATAAAGCTCTTTTGTGATCGGCGTGTTAAAATTCTGCTGCTACCCTCTAGATGGTAGTCCTAAATTGACGAACACTGTAAGTAGAATAATACTTTTGGGATAACAGAATTGCAATGTCACATTCTCTAGTTTTGTATGAAAACTCATATCAAAAATGATATTTTGGGAAAAAAATCCTCTCCAGGGCACCATACTGGACCCCCCCCCCCCCAAAAAAAAAGACTTTATCTTAAAAATTAAAAATAGGCTATTTGTGACTTAAAAATTCCACATGTGTAGATTTTGGCAAGAGTCGTTGATATACTTATTGGAAATGAGAGATAAATGTCTTACTTTTTAGAAGGTGTTAAAAAGAAAGCACCAGATTATTGACTACTACTCCTCATGGTCATAGCTGTGTTTACTTTCTCTCTTTTGCTAAGACTTTACTCTCCTTTTACTCTGTCCCTGCCTTAGAGCTGTATGTTAAGTGACTTCCTGTAGACGCTTCTCAGTGTGATTTACTGTAGCTTCCTGCCAGGCTGGAGGGAGAGGAGACTGCCTTTAACTCAGGCTAACCCTGCAGGTGCTCTACCTGCTGAGAGCTTATAGCTGCCAGGCTCTGTGCACAGCCAGTCCGGGAGAGAACCCTGGTGTGAAGTAACACTTCCAAATCTTGACAAATGCACAGGAGGCAGGAAGAGAAGAAGGGCAAGAAGGAGAGAAAACTTGTCTTGGATCTGTAGTGTTGTTCTCTCCTCTTTTCTTCCTTTGTCTTTAAAAGCGTATATTTCTTCTTCTTTTAAGAAAGCAGATTACTATTTGTATCTCTCTGAGCTTTAGGGGTATCAAAGAGTATTCTTTTGAATTTGTGTTTAAATGATGTTGAATCATAGTACAAGGTTCCCAGTGTTATTTCCATGGCCACTTAGAAGAAACTGTGAGTTCTGCGCCCTCATTTGGGCGTAAGAGTTGAGATTCCTTTGGAACTTAAGAAGTCATCCAGTTCAACCTCATAGTTAATGTGTGATTCCAGTTCATAAGATCTATCCAGACCCTTTGCAAGCCTGGTTTTTTTTTTTTGTTGTTGTTGTTCCTTCTCTTTCTTTCTACATCTTCCCTGATCTCTCCACTCATATAAATTATAGATAGCTGCGTGCCTTATTTTAAATTACTGAGTTCCCCTAGAATTATTTTTGCATGTTGTTTTAAGTATCTATGACTCCATTGCTAGATTTTACTTCTATGTATTACATCAACAAATCTTATGGAAAATCATGGAGGCAGAGACTGAAGAAAAGGGGCTCACTAGTAAAATAGGACTTTTTCTGCTTTGAGCCTACAACAGCTAAAGAATGTACTGCATGTGCCTCCAGTATGCAAAGCAAGTTCCTCCTAATGGATCTTATCACAACTTCGTGACAAATTTCTAAAAATAATCCCTGCAGTTAGCAGTGGCAGCACTGGGTTTCTAAGGCAAAGACAAAGCAGGCGCGCTGTGTGGGTTTCAGTTAGGCGAATAATCTGGAGAGTAAAGCTAATTCTTGTGCCTCCTTTATAGGTTTTGAAAGTGACACAGATTCTGAATTTACATTCAAGATGCAGGATTATAATAAAGATGATATGTCGTATCGAAGGATTTCGGCTGTTGAGCCAAAGACGGCGTTACCCTTCAATCGCTTTTTACCCAACAAAAGTAGACAGCCATCCTATGTACCAGCACCTCTGCGGAAGAAGAAGCCGGACAAACATGAAGATAACAGGAGAAGCTGGGCAAGCCCAGTTTATACAGAAGCAGATGGAACGTTTTCAAGGTACTGAGATGGGATGTGATTTTTGAGTGTCATATGCTTTTTCAATGTGGTGGGATGTTAAATGTGGTAAAAAAGAATGGTTCTTAAATGTGTTTCCTAGATAATACATTAAGCTTGACTAGTGAGAATATTTTTCATCCCTCTATTTTTAGTTATACATATCTCGAAGCTATTTCTTCGGTTTTAGAATGTCAGCATATGATTTGCTGGGTCTTTTTTTAGCTGCATGACTTCAGTTTATTGGTATTTTTCAGCTTACCAGATAATTTATGTTGTTTATGATGAACCCTGCCATGTCATGTTTTTCCTTTTTTGATTGATATTAGTGGACATGAAAAGAATCCTTTAATTTCTCAGCAAATTAGCAGAACAGAGTGTGGTTTTGCAAATCCAGCTTCCTATCACAGGGAGGCGTGCGGTTTTGAAAGTGGTTTGGACTCTGAGGATGAACGAAGGTTTCCTGACGTAGTTTTGGATGACTTAGCCAACCGTAGATTCCAAGTGAAAAAGAGGCCCCAGAGTCTCATCTCGAAAATCACCTCTCCTAACTCTTGTCCGCAAATATTTTCTCCTGCTGATGTGTTCGCCAGTGGGCTATATGGACTGACGAGGTCAGAAACACTTGTCCTGGATCTGGCTGTCTATCATGCTTCTGATTTTAATCCAGAAAGTAACACCCCAAATCATTTGTAATGTACCTCTTTCTTTTAACACAGCTTCTAATGCAGTATCTTTGGCCCATGTATGTCTAGCTATCCTTGAATTAAAATGAGATGCTGTTATCATAACTTTGTCCTAGGAACTGTGGTGGTGACAGGAATGGAAACTAATTTGCTTTGTTCACGGTGGTGTGAACTTTGTGAGCCAGAAAGCATGCCGTTTGTGTTCTGTGTCACAAATGCTCATGCAGTCTCTTAACCGGTTGGATGTTTTGAACAGTAATCAGAGGAGGACTTGGGGCACCAGTGTGGAGAACTGGCCAACTGTACAAGGAACTTCAAAGTCCTCTTGTTATTTGGAAGAGGAAAAAGCAAAGACAAGGAGCATACCCAACATCATAAAGGATGATCTTTATGTGCGCAAGCTAAGTCCAATCATGCCAAACCCAGGGAATGCTTTTGATCAGTTTCTTCCCAAATGTTGGACCCCAGAAGATGTGAACTGGAAAAGAATAAAAAGGGAAACTTATAAGCCATGGTATAAGGAATTTCAGGGATTCAGGTTTGTCGTTGTGCATGTTTCTGTTACACCGGTGTTCATTGAATACCCCAGCTGGGGTTCTATGTGCATGTTTTTTTTTTTTTTTTTAATAAAAATAAGAGAGACGAGAAAGTCTAATTAGTCCTCTAGCATCTACAGAACCTATATAATGGAAAGGAATTTCTGTTTAAATTTAAACCTGAGGATCTGGATCTGAAAAAGTCCTGCTCTATACATAGCCATCGCATGGCATTATTTTTAGTAGTTCTGCTTTTCTCCAATTCCTTGTCTCATTCCCTCCTCCCTTCTTTTCTCCATGTCACTCACAGTAAAAGGAATTCAGACTCTGAGGATGAGGACTCAGGTTCTGACAGAAGCGCCACCATTTTTAGTAGAGCACGAAAAGCGGAGCGTAGGCTAGACGGCAACTGCCAAAGACCTTCCCTCTTGCTGGAATTAGCTACCAAACGGGCTGTAAAACCGCCGGACTCCCATGCAGCCAGGAGAAGCAGTAGTGCTTCGGATGAGCCCAGGTGCCCCTGTCTGTATGAGCCTGCCTGCTGGGGGTCTGGCCTCAGACACCCCTCTGCCCGCTTCTGCTGCTCCATTAACCTGGGACCTGATTGCACTGAATCAGGAAACCTGACTCACTTAGTGGACTTAATACAAAAGCATAATGTATAACACGCTGCTTTCTGTGCCACTACGTCAGCTTGGAAGTCTGTAGGATATATTTACATGTGGCAGTTCTTTTGAGAAGCCAGTTCAAAAAGTCTTGTTAGAAAGTTTACCTAATTTTACAGTTGTGCTGTGTGTGGAGATGTGGAGAAAGGAAATAACTTTTAGGTAGAGACTGAGAAGGGCAAGTCTAGGGAAAATACAAAGGGAAGATTCCTTGAGCTCTTTTATAAAACTTCAGAGCAGTATATTTTCCCTTTTTCCTGCTGATTGTATGTACCTATTGCATAAAGTGCATGATGCCCAACTCTTGAGCTTTTAAAGATTATTCCTCTTGTTCAGAGGGAACTTAGGCCACTGTGTTGGCAAATGGAATGAGAAAGGGGTACCAGGGGCCGGGCACAGTGGCTCATGCCTGTAATCCCTGCACTATTGGAGGCCAGGACAGGCGGATCGCTTGAGATGAGGAGTTTGAGACCAGCTTGGCTAAAATGGTGAATTATCATCTCTACTAAAAATAGAAAAATTAGCCAGCCATTGTAGGGAGAACCTGTAATTCTAGCTACTCGGAAGGCTGAGGGAGATCAATCACTTGAACCCAGGAGGCAGAGATTGCAGTGAGCTGAGATTGTGCAACTGCACTCCAGCCTGGGTGACAGAGTGAGACTCCATCTCAAAAAAAAGAGGGTACCAGGGAGTGGCTCTCCTGGCTTAGTCCGCTCTCCGGCCCCATCAGTGGCCTCTATGGTGCCCAGCTTTCCTGAGAAGGATAATCTGCTCTTATTTCTTTAGAGAGTATCCAGAAAAATCCTGGGTGTTGGATTAAATGCTAGCCTGTCTTCTTAGCAAGAGTGCCCCCAGTGATCCTCTAAAATAATTTATTCTTAGCAACTGGCTAGCTGGTCTGCTAATTACCTTTGGCTAGTGGATCTGCTAATTACCTTTTCTTCCCAAACTTAATAAGATTCTCTTTCCTTTTTCCTTTCTGTGCATCAGTCAGTTTTTACTGCTTCAGGCCCTCCAAACATACTCTGATGACATCTTGTCTTCTGAAACACATACCAAAATTGATCCCACTTCTGGCCCAAGGCTCATAACCCGCAGGAAGAATCTCTCTTATGAACCAGGCTATAGAAGAGATGACTTCGAGATGGCAGCCCTGGTTCCTGACTTAGAGAATGATGATTTCTTTGTCAGAAAGACTGGGGCTTTCCATGCAAATCCATATGTTCTCCGAGCTTTTGAAGACTTTAGAAGGTTCTCTGAGCAAGATGATTCTGTAGAACGAGATATAATTTTACAGTGTAGAGAAGGTGAACTTGTTCTTCCGGATTTGGAAAAAGACGATATGATTGTTCGCCGAATTCCAGCACAGAAGAAAGAAGTGCCGCTGTCCGGGGCCCCAGATAGATACCACCCAGTCCCTTTCCCTGAACCCTGGACTCTTCCTCCAGAAATGCAAGCAAAATTTCTCTGTGTACTTGAAAGGACGTGCCCATCCAAAGAAAAAAGTAATAGTTGTAGAATATTAGTTCCCTCCTATCGGCGGAAGAAAGATGACATGCTGACGCGTAAGATTCAGTCGTGGAAACTGGGAACTACGGTGTCTCCCATCAGTTTCACCCCTGGCCCCTGCAGTGAGGCTGACATGCAGAGATGGGAGGCCATCCGGGAGGCCAGCAGACTTAGGCACAAGAAAAGGCTGATGGTGGAGAGGTCAGAGTGTGTTTCTGCAAGGATTTTGCTTGTAATGGATGGTCTTGTGTGACTTTTCTGATGCGAGAAAGCAGCTCATCGTGTTGCTCAACTCTGCATGTCATGTGCCATTTTGAAACATCCCGTAAAGTTTAATTTGCTTTAAAAAAAACCCCTCAGTCGTTTTGTAGAATAAGTGCAATTCCATATTTGCATATCTCTAAATCACTTATTTAGGCCTGTTTAAGACTATATATACATAAAGGTTGCCTTTCACTTAAGCAGTACTGTGGTACTATTCAGCAATATGAAATTTCATAAAATATTTTCCAACTTACATTTACAGACTTCTCATGTTCAGGCATTTCTGTAACAGTCTGGTTATAGTTTGGTTTGATGTGTTACTCACATTTTGGAATGTCTGATTTTTGGTGGGGAAGAGTAAAATTTTCCCTTAAAATATGGCATTGCAAATTTCATCTAACTTAATTTTTGTTTTTGGCCTAGGTTTCTTGGACTATCAATTTGTAGCTTATTTTTATTTATAAAGTTCAATGCAAACTTTGACGTTAAAATGCATGGATGGTATTTGTTGTCTGCTGAATTTTGTATGTATGTAATCATGGCCATTTTGATAGTTTATATTATGCAACTTGCCTTTTTGATGAATGTTCAGTTTGTTGAACCGAGGAAAGGACAAATCTAATTAGGTTGAATAAAATTAGAGGATCCAAAGCTAATTTACCTGTCCTTTTCTTATGGATTCATTAGCCAACAGTCAATTGAGGAAATTCTTCATTTTGCTTAATCTGAATTTCTTAAGATAGGAAATTGATGAGAACTTGAGACATGATCAAGAATGTGATGGAAGAAGTGACCTTTTGAGATTTGTCCATCTCCAATTAGATTGTTAAGTGAAAGACATTAAACGTTTACAAACTAATACAACTGGGAAAAATGACTTTTTAATTTTTGGTTTTCTGGTTTCTTAGACTCTTTCAAAAGATTTATGGTGAGAACGGGTAAGTTATATGGTTCACAGTAAAATATCTGTGCATATTGTTTGTTCTTTGTTTAACTTACCGTATTTCTGGCATGGCGTGTCACTAAATGGGGATGCTGTGTGCTGTGCATGAAATTTTTAAAAGGGGAACTCTTTATTTTGCAACCTAATGGTAATATTTCTGTGTCTCAGTGCCCAGTGCATGACAAAATAGTTTGTTTTGTTAGAAATTTAAAATTCAGCTCCATCCCTTTGTTTTTTTTCCTTTTTAAAAATTTAATGAGTTGATTAAAAGTAACAGAAACACTTGCCTAAGACTAGGTATATGTATTTTGGTATTTGATTGCTGCATAGACTAAAATTCTGATTTGCGGATGCTAAAGCCCAAATGACTACATTTTAGAAAATCTGTGATAGGCAAAGAATAATTCGAGCATTTACTTCAAGTTTAGAATATACGCAGTTGACATTATCTGTATAATCGGCCCCCTGGGAACTTTGTTAGTAGGGAAGCATTAATCTTCCCTCAGTGGTATTTGGAAGTATTATATTTTCAAGAGTCCTAATTAGGAAAAAAAAAGTTATAACATAGCTATGTTTATAGTACAAAATTTGCCTTCAAAAACTGCAAAAGTCTTCATAATTTCTAGTATCATTGTTGCAAAAATTACTTTTGTTGTTGTTGTTGTTTTTGAGATGAAGTCTCGCTCTGTTGCCCAGACTGGAGTGCAGTGGCACAATCTTGACTCTCTGCAACCTCCACCTCCCAAGTTCAAGCAATTCTCCTGTCTCAGCCTCCCGAGTAGCTGGGACTATAGTTGCATGCCATCACGCTTGGCTAATTTTTGTATCTTTAGTAGAGACGGGGTTTTACCAGATTGGTCAGCTTGGTCTTGAACTGCTGATCTCAGGTGATTCACCTGCCGGGGCCTCCAAAAGTGCTGGGATTATAGGCAAAACTACATTTATTAAATAAATCATTTATTCATT
>NW_016107344.1:11193673-11204732 GCF_001604975.1 Cebus imitator
AGGATGGTCTCGATCTCTTGACCTCGTGATCCACCCGCCTCAGCCTCACAAAGTGCTGGGATTACAGGCGTGAGCCACACCCAGCCATTTATTCTTTCTTAGTACAAAATCACAAGGTGGCTATATCATAATATTTTCCACCAAGCTTTGTAACTTTGTGAATCTAAGGGCTAACAGTATTTGAGCAAGAGGAAGAGAGTTAAAGGATGACAAATATTTTAATCTGCTCAAGCCTCAATAGCTAAGTATCTCCCCTTACAAGGATTTACTTCAAATATAAGGATCTCTAGTTTTGATAGCTTTTTATAATTTTGATAATTCAGAAATCTTGGAAGCTACTAAACGTGAAGCAGTATAACCATTCTAGATGCCAAAGGTGTAACTCAGCCATAGGCAACAAATTGTAAGTACTTGTTAGACACTTATTTCTTTCTTTCTTTTTTTCTTTGAGACAGAGTCTCACTCTGTGCTCAGGCTGGAGTGCAGTGGCGCAGTCTTGGCTCACTGCAACCTCCATCTTTTGGGTTCGAGCAATTCTCCTGCCTCAGCCTCCCAAGTGGCTGCGATTACAGGCATGTATCACCATACCTGGCTAATTTTTGTATTTTTAGTAGAGACAGGGTTTCACCATGTTGGTTAGGCTGGTCTCAAACTCCTGACCTCAAATAATCCACGCACCTCAGGCTCCTAAAGTGCAGAGATTATAGGTGTGAGCCACCATGCCTGGCCTAGCCACTGATTTTAAAAACCAGGGTCCCTGCATGCTTTCCATGTGCCATGCTAAGGCACCTTATCCCCTATCCAGCTTATCTGCATGATGCTCAAGCATTTGCTACTCTCAAGTCATAGGAAAGCTGTTTTAACTTGATTAAAATCTCTTTGCAGCTTTAAGCATGTTGAATTGTAACTTTCAGAAGAATTTTCATTTGTAAATTAAATATAACTTTATAATGTAAGCAACTCTCATAAACAGTTGCTTTTCCTAAAGGGAATACACATACCCAGAGTACAAGTATGTGATGGGAATGTCGAAATGTACAACCATTTCAATGGCTGGTTGTGTTCCCCTTAGTGAGGGTAAGTTATATAACTGAGTTAGAGAAGAAAAGAGAAACCTAAAACCAAAGCTTGAAAAGCTAAAGATTTTTCTGGATTAGAGCTGCAAATGTTTTCTAACCCAGGATAGTTGTTTGGATAGTACAATATTTGTTTTAAAGGCTGTTCTGCATGCAGTTTAATGCCAAGGTAACTACACAAATAAAGCAAGATGATCTGTAAATGGAGACTGAATAATGCATGACATGTCAAACAATGGAAAGCATTATAATATGAATGTGTCTTCAGAAAACTCAAGTGTGTTTTGGACTGCTTGAAGTCGAATAAGTCAAATCTATAACAAAGGATTTTTCTCTGCAGTCTATCAGTTACCAGTATTTTTTTTGTTTGTTTGTTTGGTTTTTTTTAAAGAAATAAGAGTCTTGCCATGTTGCCCAGGCTGGTCTTGGGCTCCTGGGCCCAAGCATTCTTCCTGCCTTGGCCTCCCAAAGTGTTAGGAGCACACATGTGGGCCATGATGCCTGGTTTTCCGGTGCTTTTCTTAAGTCGAACTGCTGCAGTAAAAATAGAAATTTAAATTGGATTAAGTGTAGGCTTTTAATCTAGAACTTGTTTCATGTTTATACTGGGTGATATTTCCCTGAACATAATGTACGTTGTCAAGCCTGGCATCGTTACCTGGAAAAGAATTGTTGCTCAACTTGCTGTCATTGAAAAATAACTGCCTGTAACATGAATGCTTGCTTTCTTGTAGGGACTGGGTTAAAGAGAAATGTGCAATATCTTTTGAAGTCTGAGACTGTTAATTTCTGGCTTGCTTTTTATTTAACATTTAACACCTGTCAGTTTGTCTGTTTATGTTTAGTAAGATGCTTTGTATATGGTTGTTATTTCTTGTATGTGCTTTTGTCTTGCATGGTTTTATGTCTGTGTGGTTTCATGAAACTTGAAAATCTGGGCATGTGTTTTGTCAGAGAAATTAATGACAAAATTTTTGTAAGGATATGTAGAAATAATCTTGTATGTGATGAAGCTGTTGAATCTGCTGCCAGTATTAATAGGAAATGAACACTGATTCCATTTTTTCACTTAAGAGTTTAGCCAAAAGAGTCTGTAGAATTATAAAGCCATATGACAGCAAAAAAGAAGAGGAAAAAAAAGCCACTGTGAGTTATTTCTAAGGATTTCCCTCCATCCCCCCAGAGACATTTGGCAGTGCCTGGAGACATTTTTGATTGTCTCGCTGGGTGGGTGGGGGTGTGTGCACTACTGGCAACCAGGGCCTTCGTAGCCAGTGATGCTGCTGAATGCCCTGCAGTACACAGGAGTGCCCTACAACAAAGAGTTTTCTGGCACCAAAATGTCAACAGTGGTGCTGTTGAGGAACCCTCATTGAGACTCAAAATGAAAATATCTTCATCACATTGCCTTTTTATTCTAGTGCATGGTAATTCCAAAGCCTCTTGTCCAAGTTTTAGCAATGATTGCTTTTCAGAGAATTCCTATAATAATCTGAGGGAAATATACTTAGAGGTACATAAGGCAGCATATTCCTGTCTCCCTCTGAAAGTTGAGGATCCCTAACCTTAGTATCATGAAATTTCTGTTTGCTATATGAGGCTATCCATGATTTTATATTTGAGAAAATATGCTGCATGCTGATCCTTTTTGATCCCTTACTCCTCTGTTACTCCTGTTACTCCTGGAATAAGTAGAGGAGCATAGTAGGCAGTCCGCATAGTGGAAGAAGAGAGTAAGACTTTAGCGACCTTATTTTATGATTGACACCTTCTACGTTAAACTTCCCCTTTTTCCTCGGTTTCTTCCCAAATGCTATTTTTAAAAAATTCTGTTCAACAGAAGGGCAAGATGCTAGATGTGTATTTTTTGGAAAAAATTCAGTTGCAATTCTAAATTGGAGCCCTTCCAAACAAGGAAATACAAATGAAGCAGGACTTGTCAGAGACATGTGGTTTGGCATCTAATCACCCTTCATTCAACAAAACATACTAGAGTTGTGCAGTCCTTCATAGTTTTCCCAAACAATTTTTCTGATGCTATCTCTGGTGCTTATCTCAAATCTGTGAGGCTGACAGATAGGGATGTGGAGATAGAGAAACAAATATTGCAGCTTTCCCAAGGACACGTGACTTGTGAGTGGTAGAACCGGACTAGGGCTTTGCCTCTGAGATAATTCATGTAGACTGCTTGGCGAGGTTGCTGGCACAGAGTAAGCCCTCAGAAGCTGAATATTATGCCATTAATGCTGATAAGGGAGGAAATAATTCTTTGTGATCTGGCTGAGAGACTCCTTCCTCCGCTCCAAAAGTTCTAGATTGTATCATTGTGGTCTGCAGGGACCTCTCTGATTTGAAGCAGCTTGGAAAGTTTGCTTGTGGGAGATCCCATGTAATCATGTTTTCTTTAAAGAAAGTTCGTGTATGGCCCAGATGGTTTAAAACATGCAACCCACACAGCCATATCCAGTTCTCATAATCCCTTCCTCACTTAGCAGGTGAGAAACCGGGGCTCGGAAATGAACTGATGTGTGTTAGGTTGGGGTGAAAATGGGCACCATGGCTGGGCCTGCAGCCCTCTACCTCCTGGCTTGTTGTGGTGCCTGGCTCCAGCTGCTATCCAATGTGTGCAGCCTCGATGTGGGTAACTATATGTACCCTAGGGAGTGAACTGTGCTCACATCCTGCCTTACACAGAGACTTGTCTACTTCAGAGTGTATTTGGTTCACTTTGTTCACATTGAGAACTGCCTGTGTGCCAGGCTCTGCTTCGTGTTGGGGGTACCCCGGAGGAGGATGCAGCCTTTGCCATTGAGAAAGACATTTCACGGGAAGACACCTTAGCATTGCATGGTGCAGGAGGATTGGGGCCAAAGAAGAGTAACCCCTCAGAGATCCTGGGCCTTCTAGCCTTCTTCCCATCACAAGATTATTAAAGTATTCATCGCATTCCTTTGTTGTTTTGTGCTGGGTTTGTGTAATCTCATGTGTTGAGTGTCTAGGTACCCTCATGCCTGGTTCTTAAACAATTTGTTCTGCCTCCTCTTAGTGGGTCTGTCATAGTATTAGTTCAAATAGCCTCATTCTTTGCAGTGTGACTTACGCGAATTTATATTCTTAAATTCACACAAATCAGTTTTATAAGTAGTCATACCTAGTTAGATGTATTACATTAATAGATCCATCTATATTCATATATGTCCTCATGTATTCTCTCTATATAATTTATTTCTTAATCATCCTTAATAAATGCTATGAAACTTTCTTCATAGAGCTGGGAATAGCCATAATAATCTTACAAAAAGAATTAGAAACATTTTAAGTATAGTAAATTTTACTTGATTAAATATGAGAAAACCTATCTCATTCTTCTCACGGACATTGAATGAGGATATCCTACCCACCTTGTGCTGCTAATGTGTTTTCCTCGTAAGCAACACATGACTTGTGAGGAAGAGAATCCAAACACGTACATGCGTACACACATGCACTGTACAAGACATAAGCCTGAGGGTTTAGTACCATGAAAAAGGTGTAGCTGATGCTGTAGAGGGGTTGAGAGGAGGGACAGAGAAGCTTTGATATGGAAGAGCTGGGAAGACTTCACCAAAGTGCTGAATATTATCTAGATAATTAATTTAACACATGTATCTAGCAGGTCTGGGCCCCCTTTCAGGTACAGGTGATGTACCAGCAAACAAATTAGAAAATTCCTGCTTTATAATCTTACGGGACAAGGCAAGTGATGTGTAAATAAATGTGCATTTCTGATGGCCAGGAATGCTGTGGAGGAGAAAGGGCAAAGGACAGGTTGGGTTGGGGGAGAGGAGCATTGATTGTTTCTGATAAGGTGGTCAGAGAAGGAAACGCAGAGGGCACATTTAAGCAGATGCCTGGAAGTGAGAGAGAGGCTATGTGACTATCAGGGTGAAGAGCATTCCAGGCAATTGAAGAGCAGGGAGAAAAGCAGGAGGTGTAAACAGGGCAGGGAGACCAGTTGGCTGGAGCAGAAGGAGTGGGAGCATGGTGCTAATGAGCACAGAGAGGGAGGTAGGAACCAGGGATGGCAGACCTCTTAAGTTTTGGAAGAACCTGCCTTTAATTTAGTGAAATGGGAAGAAAGGAGTGGGTGCTGAGTAGAGGTATACCATGATCTGAGTGCAGTCGGAAAGGACCTCTCTGGTTGCTGTTGGGTAGGAAGGGGTGGGTAATGTGATGTGATTTTTATAATAATTATAATAATCCAGGTAGGAGGTGATGTGATAATTGTTATAATCCAGGTGGCAGATGTGATGTGATTATTGTAATAATTGTAATCATCCAGGTAGGAGACACTTGGATCAGGGTGGAGTGGTGGAAGTGGTAAGAAGTGGTTGTGTTCTAGATATATTTAGAAGGCAGAGGGACAGGACTTCCTGATGGGACTAGTTATGGTATATGAGAGAAAGAGGAGAATCTGGGATGACTCCAAGATATGTGACCTAATGTTGGGAAGGCTGGAGGTGACCTTTACTGATATCAGGAAAGTGAGAAAGGAGCAGGTTGTGAAGGGGACAATCAGGTTTTCTATCTGTGACAAACTTGAGATGCCTATTAGACTTCCAAGTGGAGAATGAATAGAAGTTGGATATACCCGTCTGGGTCCTGGGGAGTGAATGGCATTTAAGAAGTTATGTATACTGGTAAAGGGCTTTTGAATCAGAGGGAATAGTTTAGGAAAGATGTTTGTTGAAACCGAAGGTCGGTTATTAATTTAAGAAGCCATTTTGGAAGTCTAGGTGAGTTAACTGTACTCTGATCTAGGGTGTTGGCAATACAGATGGAAAGAAAGAGACACTGAATGAAAGGGCTTGATAACTAATGGAAAGTGGGGAGAAGGGAGACACAACGCTGAAAAGTGGTTCTTAGGTTTCAGATGTGGAAGTCTGGAGGGCAGGTAGCAACATTAGTAATCATAAGAGGAAAAGCAGGTTTGGGGACAAGATTGAATTTGGTCACATCAACAATAACCATGCATTTAATGAGTTACAGTTTACAAAATCCCTTGTAGATATTATTTTAATCGGTCCTTTGACAATTGAAGTGCCTAGGGGATATCTTTGCAGAATTATTCATTCAAGGAGCAATTGGAAATGAGTCAAAGGAAAGACTGCTTCCTTAACTATGGAATTGGGAATTGCTTGGAAGTTTTACCTCCATGAGCTAGCTAAGCTAGGAATTCCTAAACTAGCTAAGAGCAAACATGCTTTAAAATAAATAATGATGGCAACTTCTTGGAAGGCAAAATTTAGATGCCCAGGCAGGAGATGTACAGTTACTTAAATAAAGTCAGGAGTGCAGTATAAAAGATCAGTAGGAAAGAGCTTCAAAGGCTCTTTCTCTCATTGCTACTTGCTCCCCAGTATTTAGATCTGACCTCTCCCCCTCCTTGAGACCAACCTCAGTCTCTCTTTGCCGTCTGGTAGAGTTTACCTGGCTCTTTTATGTGCATGTAGAGAGCACACATGTGCCTGTGCCCAGTGCCCCACTCTGTTCATTGGTTTCTACTGTGGATTGAGCTTTCCCAAAGCTTAACCTCCGTCGTCCTTGTGTTACAAGTTGAATGCATGCAAGCTGCCCTCATGAAAGAAGAGGGTTATAGAGGGAGTTCTAAAGAACTGTTAGAAACTACCTGTGGTACTTTGAGAATGAGTCTAGTGCTGTGGTAGGGCAGCTCTTATAGAATCCTTTAGAAGCAGCGGCACATTTATTCATGGTATTGAACTTGAGGAGAAAAATATCAGGTAAACATTAAATTATTGATTAGTGCCCAGAAAAGGCAGCCAAACCTCAACAGATTGTCTTTGAGGGAGATAGAAAATAAAAAGAGATGATTCTAGTGACTATTTTTTCCCCTAAAGTAATCCCTTTATGCATTGACCTCTTTAAATATAAACCTTTGGTTATATTTTTGTCAGACTCATATAGGGCTATTCTAGCCATTTTGTGAAAAAATTCACACTCGAGTGCTAGGCTCTTGTTTCTGAGTTTTGGAAAAACACCATCTATCTCTGTAGTGCTACTTTTGTGACACTATCACTGAAGCGTCTAGGTAGAAATTTAGGTGGAATTTCCAAATGTAAGTCCAACCTCAGTTTAACCCTAAGTCTGGTCAGGTGAACTTCCATAGTAACCACGAGTGTTTTTATTGTAGGAGTAAGTCCATGAGTGATGTCAGCGCAGAGGATGTTCAAAACTTGCGTCAGCTTCGTTATGAGGAGATGCAGAAATTAAAATCACAATTGAAAGAACAGGATCAGAAATGGCAGGATGTGAGTATTTGGGGGGTTGGTGGGGGAGAGTGTATTTGTTTGACTATTCTTTGACTTTCTCAAAGTCAGTATACTCAAGATCATTTTCCTTGCTATTACAGAATTTGGTTCTGTATAAAATGTGACCAACTTGATTTACAAAGATTTTTAAACCTTTTTTTCCTATTATTGTTGCATATTTTAAAGGCCATTGTGAAAAATATACCTGAATGTTTATTTTCTAACATTTCCTGAGTTCTGAAAAATGTGAGTTGCTTCCTTGCAGTATAGTGAACTTACTCACTTGTTTATGTGGTTGAATTTGGAATATGCACAGTGAGTATACTTCTGATGGGAAAGACCTGGCCAAAGTTTCGGGAGAGAAGACCAACAGGGCTCTGGCCGAGATCTTGGCATCAGTAAGGAGAGATGAAAAGGGTTAGTAGTTAAGAGTTAATTAAGGAGATTTGGGGAGAAATAAGTAATAGAACTCAGAGCAATATTTTGGCTGTAGAAGTCATTAATAATATGAATCAAAATGAAATGTTTTTGCAGAATTGACCTATATCCAGGTGTTTATATAGATATAGACTTAATCTTCAGTTTTGATCCTGAAGGAAAAAGCTTGACCGTTTATTTGAATAAAGTAATTGTGAAAAACTGAAGAAATGCAAAGAAATACAGTAGACAAACGATCAGAGCAAACCCAAAGGAATTTGAGGACAACTTTATTGTGAGAGTTGAGTGACAGCATGAACACAGGAGTCAGAGTGAATCTTAATTTTCAGAGGAATTAATAGTCTCTGAAATGAAGAAACCCCTACCCTGCCTACCTTTCTAAATTCTGGTGTCTCTTTTAATTGGGAACTCAATTTAATTGTCAAGAAACAGTAGTTCAGTATCACTTTGCCAAAATACATGGTGAATTTTCTGGTATGAAAGTAAGTATTAAGGGCTTATCTGTTAGGTTAAATCAGATAAAAATTCATGGCCGTTATGCTATAGGACTAAATGTGCATTGCTTTTGTTCTTTCTGGAAGAAGTTCATATTGGTCTCAGGCTGTTTTTAAAGCAGGAGTGCCTCTGTGGGCTGGCAAGGGGTATAAACCAAACTTACTTTGCATGCCCTGGGGGTGAAGTTTGGTTTTGTCTGAGACCTTGAATGTGCTTCTGTTTGGACTGGAATGCCACTACCAGTTCTTGGCATGGCGTTTCTCTGTTTTGGAGACATGGAAAACTTTATACCTTGCAAAGTGTCTTAACCCCCTGGGTGTCAGAACCAGCCTAGGTTTCTGGGGGGAAGTGAAAAGCTGAATTAAGATGACTGTCCCTGGGGTCACCCAGCAAGGTTAGACTTAACGTTCCTGGGGATATGGGAGACAGGTGTTGGTTTGTTCTCACCACGTGTTCCTTATTACCCTCACCTAGGTGGACTTAACCCTTCTGAAATCGTATACTCCAGTCTCACCTTCCCAGTTAAAGCCTCTCCACAGCCTCCCCTTCCGGAGTAGAACCGGCCCCATGGTTCTTAGGACCCCACTCTCTCACGCAACCCTGTCACACTCGTTCCTGAACTTTTATTTAGATGTCTGTCTCTCCCCTGTAAACTGAGAGTTTCTTGAGGGGAACCACACCTTATGCATGTATGTATTAATAGTTCGTACACTTGGGCCTGTCTCAATGTAGGGATTGAGCTCTGTTCGTTAAATGAAAGACAGACTGCATCTGCGCTTAACCATCATGGTTGCGTTTTTGTTTCAGTCTTACCAGTGAAACGTGTTTCACGTAACAGCCAGGTTTTTGGAGTGAGATGAAAACGAATTTGAAACAGTTCTTGATCTAATTACAAGCATTTAGCATTCTTTGTGAAGTGTGCAATGAGGCAGATACTTTCTGGGGAAATAAAAATGGGGTCTATCTTATTAGGTCAGGTTTTTCAGACAGACACAGATAAAGGCTTAGTACAGAAACACTGGCTATAAAAAGCAAAATTAGGGCACCTTGGCATCCAGTTGGAGTGAATAGTTTCAGTGATGTAATAAGATACTCTGGCACATTCTCGGTGCTAGAAATGGTGTGTAGAAATTCAGGTGTGCCCCTGCTGATGTGATTTTTCTGTCAGGACCTTGCAAAATGGAAAGATCGTCGAAAAAGTTACACTTCAGATCTGCAGAAGAAAAAAGAAGAGAGGGAAGAAATTGAAAAGCAGGCACTTGAGAAGTCTGAAAGAAGCTCTAAGACGTTTAAGGAAATGCTCCAGGACAGGTAATAATGCTGAATGCACCTTGGTTTTAACAGGGGCGGGGATGCCAGGCTTATAAACAGGTATTTTGTGTAAGTGTAGTGTGACGTAAGTGTCCACCAATATTCAACTTTAATCAAATATGCAAAGAAACGTTCCAGATTTCGGTCTGCAGTGAAAAAAACAAAGCGTTGTTGAAATAGTGACTTAGAGTAACAAAATAAATTTATTATTTCTTCTCTTACATTGTGCGTTCACATGCAGAATTGGATGGCGTTGGCTATGTTTGGTGTAGGAAATACACTACATTTTACTCTTAAGCGAATTAAGGAATGAGATGGTCCAATAAAACCAGCTCTTTTAACTAAATTGTGTAAAATATAACCAAGTTCTTTTTCATGCTTAATGGCACAGTTCATTATATTTTAAAGAAAGTTTTTATAAATGTGTTTTATTCTTTGCTTTGTAACATAACAGTATAAAGGTCAAATTTAAACTTTCCTGTAAAGCATTCGTTACTGTGTGAAACATTAGGGTATTTACAGGTCAAACAGAAGGAAAATATGCTTTTAGAATAATGTCAGAAAGGAAATATGCTGTCAGATGAAATGAAACAAGGCTGCTTTCTGCCCTAAAAGCCAATGATAAGCACAGTTTTGTTCACTTAAATGCAATTCAGTTAGGTTGGGAGGTAGATATTCCTTTCTAAATGTGAGAGATGAGGGTGTTTTGTAAACCTTTCTGTAAATATGAATGGTGACTTTTAATCCCTAATAATTGTTCATACAAGTTCTGTCAAGCTATATTAAATCATACATTAGTTTGATCTCCACAAAAGCCTGAATCTTTTGTAATCTTTTATTTTTACTTAGTTATTGGAGATTTATCCAGGTAAAAATCCTCACAGGGCTGTCAATTAATCTACGACTTCGGAAGGTTCAAATTGGTTATCAGTCATGATATTTATAGTGTTTTAATTTTGAAAGTTATAAACTTGTGGATACAATTTTGTGAATAATCTCTTACTAAAATTTCCTTGTTTCATTATTAAAATATCTTTACAATTAAAAAATATATATCTGAGTGAAGTATTTGAGAATCTTTTTAATTAAAGAAGTCAAGTTCTTATTCTTTCTTAGTTGGGACATTAGGATAATTACATACATCTTGCTGGGCAGGGTGGCTCACGCCTGAAATCCCACTTTGGGAGGCTAAGGCAGGCAGATCACAAGGTCAGGAGTTCAAGACCAGCATGACCAATATGGTGAAACCCTGTCTTTACTAAAAATATAAAACAATCAGCCAGGTGTGGTGACACATGCCTGTAATCCCAGCTACTCAGGAGGCTGAGGCAGGAGAATTGCTTGAACCCTGGTGCCAGAGGTTGCAGTGAACTGAGACCGCACCACTGCACTCCAGCCTAGGTGACAGGGTGAGACCCTGTTTAAAAAAAA